>NW_004567110.1:58514771-58591493 GCF_000260355.1 Condylura cristata | reverse complement strand
ATGTGGAGACAAACATTAGGGAATGGGATGAGAACAAGGGTAAAAGCAGAGACTACATCAGAGTATATTGCTATAGTATAAGGGAGAGATAGTAGACAAGATGATGGCAGGTGATAAGTAAATTATACTCACAAAATATTTTGACAGTAGAATGAAAAAGATTTTTGGTACACAGAATGCATGATATGAGATAAAGAGAAAATTAAAAGATAAGTTCTGATAAGCAACAATAAGGATGATACTGCTTTCATATGAGATGGACAGGAATGTTAGAAAAGCAAGCCTGGTATACATTCTTCATGTACAGTTTGATTCAGAGTTTGAAAGGCACTAGCATATATGTTTCCATGTATTTAATAAAGGAGGCTGTGCTTTTTCTTTTGGATAACTTGCAGTGAATTTAAAGATTTAAAGAAATAAAATGATTTATGGGCCCTCCCTGGTGGCATTGGGTTAAAGCACAGCACTAGGAATCTTCAACATGAGTTGATTCCCAGCCAGGGAGGTAGCCCATATGGCGCAGAAGACCTCTCCTGTCTTGTCCACTGCTCCTCTCAGCAGTGTATTTCAGAGACATTTATGTAATATGATGGGTAGCTTCAAATCAAAGATCTGGATAGTAGATAAAATGAAACAGAGGGTCAGTAATTCCACTTGGTAGTAGTTTATTCATTCATTCCCCCACTTGCTAATTCATTCTTTTACTCATTTGCTCATTCAGAAGAGCAATAAAAATCCAATATATAGAACAAAACTCACTGATGAACATTGTCCTCCTTTTTCACTTAAAATAAACTTTATGAAACACAAATCTGTACTCTATTACAGATGACTGGATTAGAAAAGCATAGTAAATACACATGATGTGATACTATTCAACTACAAAATAGAGTGAACTACTTCCATTTGCAACAACCTAGATGGGGTGGGGGCAGGGATTATACTAGCTGAAACAAGACAGAGAGGGAAATATAAATAACAGATGATTTCACTCATTTGTGGAATATAGAGAAGAAAAAAGTAACTTACAGAACTAAACCAAAACATTCCTAAGAAAAGACAGCAGAATTAAGGCTATTGGAAGGGGAAGAGGAAACAGTGGGAATGAGACAAAGTGGTATATGATAAAGGAATACCGGAGAAACCTGGACCAGCTTTGTTGTAGAAGTCAGTATCACTCATCATCATAGGAGGTTCCATCCTCTTGAATGAAGAAGTGAGATAGGCATAGGAAGTTAGTCAAGTGAAAATGCCCAGAATTTAGTAGAATAAACTGGATGGTCACAAAACTATCACAGTCCTGGAGCAATGACCAAAAGTAAAACAATGTAAACAACCACACAAAGGAGACCTAGTGGGGATGACCAATCAACAGAGGATACAAAGCAGAGGCACCTCAGTCCTGGTCCTCATATAAACTCCTGATTCTTTGCCCTTCATTTGTACCCACTCAAAACCTCTCTCTGTTTAGAGAACTTTCCTGTTCTTATTGGACAATACATTTCTTGCTTTTCTGTCTCCCTCTGGTCTTGACATTGATTTTTTTTTTTTTTTTTGGCTGGGACAAGAAGTGAGTCTCTTGGAATCTGGTTCCCAGACTCAGAGCCTGATTCTCTCTAAGTATTCCACCTGGTAAGAAGCTGGACAAGTGTGAGGGGTGGGTGGGAGTGTCATTCAGTGGAACTCTCTCCCACAGCAGCCTGGTGCAAAAGCAAATAAGAAGAAGAAATAAAATACCATAGTTACATAAGTTCTCAAAAAACCTTGTAATGGTTTGTATGCTTGGGGCATATAAAATGTCATGGTTGGTGGGACTTCATCCCTGAGCTAACCACTGCATTACAGGATATAACTCACACTCAGGCTTCAATGACAAAGGGGAAAGAGAAAGATAAAGAGTTAGAAGAAGGGTTGGAGGCAGTAGCAATGATTATACAGCGTTTTGAAGCAGAGATAGTCAAAAAGGTCTTGAAAGGTGAAGGTCTGCAAATATTTACAAAGTTCTCAAAAGTCTCCAAAGGTTTCTAGAAAGGTCTCTGTGAAGTTCTTTCCAGAGGTTACAACACAACAGTTAGCAGCAAAAGCCAGGCAGGGAAGCAACAGATGCCAAACCAGTTAGTGTCAGAGGCGATAGCACCAGGAGTTATCAAAAGTCTCAGGGCTAGGGACCAGTGTTTCAGTTCCTAGAGGTGTTGGACATGAGCTAAGATCAAACAAGTATTTTAAGTGACATCAAGCACACAGCTGATAGTGTTAGTCAGCTGGTGATTCCAGAGGCAGGGTTGGAGGTTAAGTCTGCAAAAGGAAAGTAACAGAAAACAGGAAGCAGTGTTACAGCTCAACAGAAGTCTCCCCAGAAAAGAATCTGCACAAATTTATTTGATGTCGGTTGAAGCCTGGCTTATATAACCTTCAGGGTGCCTGCTTTTTACACCTGATTGACTTTATTTGATTAGCACCTGTGCACGTTCAAATCAGATTGATCCATTTACAATCTTTACTGTTTGGCTGAGCTCCAATCAAAGGACTCCATTTTCAACCCTATCCTGGTTTCATAACTGCCTGAAACTGCACCAGTGTGTCCAACCTAACTTATACTGAGGTTGGGCTTCAAGCCCGAACAAGCAGAAGCAGAGGAGGAGGTCGCAGGACCTAGTTGTTTGATGGGTGCTGGTTGAGATCTAACTGAATTGGTCTGGTTTTAATTCCATGATGACTTCACAGACTCCACTGATTGGGGAATAATCCCTTAAAATCCTTCATAATCCATCCACAATGACATGGAAGAGCTTTTCTTCTTCTCAGAAACAGAGTTGAAAATCACTCTGACAAGGAAATTCAAAGAAAGGCAGATAAACAAATAAAACACAAAGGAATATGTCAAAGAAGAAATGATTGAGATTAAAACTTAAATAAAAAACAGAGGTACAGGATATAAAAAGGTTAATAGATGAGTTTAAACCATGGGAGAAAACTATGAAAGCAGAATAAAGAAAATGGAACAGTGACTCAGTGACGTTGAAGATGGGACTGATAAAAGAATCTAGGCAGAAGAGAGAAATAAAGTTTAAAAGAAAATGAGGAATCATGTGACTCAGATAATTAGAATTATCTGACTCCCATAAGGAAAACCCAATATAGAATAATGCCAATCCAAGGGGAGAAGAGAGATTGGAACAGAGAATTCATTTAAAGAAAAATAAAGGAAAATTTCCAGAACCTGGAGAAAGAACTGAATATACAAATCCATTAAACTAAAATAACACCAGTATACCTAAACAATATGAAATCTACATCAAGTCATATTGAAGTAAAGCTTCCAAATTTTCAAGACAAAGAAAGAATACTTGGGCTTGTAAGGGAGAAGAATCATATGACATAATGCAACTGTGATCAGATATCTCTGAAGAAACACTATGTGCAAAGAGGGAATGGTATTATATGAATAAAAATTGCCAGTCAAGAGCAGTCTATCTAGGCAGACTCTCCTTCAGAAATAAAGACCTCAGAAAAAACAGAAACTGAAGCAATTTGCAAAAAAAGACCATTATTCTGTGCATATTGAAAGTTCTTGTATTTTATGCAGAGAGAGGAACTTTTCTTTTAGAGAGAGAGGAACATCTTTTAACAAGGAAATAGATAAAATAAAAAAGTAAAGGGGGGAAAGGTAGCCTCAAAAATTCATATTTCAATAATTAATCTAAATGGAATGGACTGAGGTGACTAATTAAAAGACATTTGCTATATTGTTGGATTGGAAATAAAGTCCAACATTTGATTGTTTCCAGGAGACACATGAGTTGCAAAGATAAACATAGTCTCAAATAAAGGATTGGAAATTAATCTGGAAATGAACTGAACCTAAGGGAAAGCAGGATGAACTATATTTATATCAGAAAAATAAATAGACTTCCAGCTAAAAAAGGTAACAAGATACAGGAATGGTCACTATATAATCATTAAGGAAACAATACACAAGGAAGATGTAACACTCATGAAATATATACAGCAAATTAAGGGGCATTAAAATATATACAGGCCTTACTATCAATTCTTAACAGGCATTGAAAGACACATTTTTTGGTAAGGGGCTTCAACACCCCATATTCAGACAGAAAATGAGTAGAGATACAGTAGATCTAAACAAGGAGTTAGACCCAAAAAGAAACTTATAGGGCACTGTACCCCCCAAAACATAGAATATACATATTTCTGAAGTGCACAGAGACATTCTCTATGATTGACCACACACTGAGTAATATAAAAAGCGTCAACAAACCATTAAGATTGAAATCATACGTACAGTCTTCTTTTGTAGAGGTATCAAACTAGGAATAAATTACAAAGAGAAAGCAGGAAAATCTCCGACTATGTGAAGACTGAACAATGCACACTGAAAGACTACTGGATTAGTGAGGAAATGAAAGAAAAATTCTTCAAGACAAATGAAGACACAACCTTCCAGAACTTATGGGACACAGCAAAAGTAGTACCAGGGGAAAGAATAGAGTAATACAGTCCCACAAAAAGAAACAAGAAAGAGATCAAATGAAAACCAGCTCTTCCATCTCAAGAAACTAGATAAAGAACAATGAAACCCAAATCTAATAAAAGAAAAGAAGTAATAAAAATTAGACTAGATGGGCCCTCTCTGGTGGTGCAACAACTTAAGGTGCAGCTAGCCTCAGCTACTTCACCACGAGTTCAATCCCCAGCCAGGGGAGTGGCAGCCATAGAGTGGCAGACCTCTCCTGTCTTGCCCGCTGCTCCCCTCAGTAGTGCTCTTCTTCAGTTTGCCTGTTCTGCTCCCCACTTTTTCTTTGGTGAATCCTCTCACCGCCCCTGTACCTCTGGCCGTTACCCCAGTTCTGTATGTGTAAATAAATAAATAAATCTCTTTAAAAATTAGAATAGAAATGAATAAATTAGATATCAAAAGATAGTCCAAAAATTTAATGAATCCAAAAATTATTTCTCTGAACAAACAAAAAGACAAAATTCTAACTGGCTCATTAAGAAAACAAGGGGAAAACTCAAATAAATAAGTTCAAAATAACAGAAGTAATTACAACAGAGTGCAGAAATCCAGAGGATAATTAGAGATCGCTACAAGCATTCATATGCAAACAAATTCAATAATCTAGGAGAGATAGACAAACTCTTAGAATTATACAAACATCTGAGACTGAATAAGGAATAAATAAATAAAACCAATCACAAGCAAATAAATTTAAATAATCAAAACTCTCCTCCCCCCCAAAAAAACCAAAAGTCCAGGACAAGTAAGTTTTCCTAAACCTTCAATGATAAACACACAAATCCTGCTCAAACTCTTCCAAAAAAATGAAAATAAAGGATACATTTTTGAACCATGATTGCCAAATCAGTCAAAAACAACACTAAAAAATTAAGCTATAGACCAATTTCCCTATTGGATACAGGTGCAGAATCTTCAATAAAATCTCAGAAAACTGTATCCAATACTATATTCAAAGGATTATTCAATATGACCAAGTGGGATTCATAGCAGGGACACACAGTAGGCTCAACATCTGAAAAATCACTTAACATCGTTAAAATTAAAGACAAAAGTAATGATACATAAAGTTTATCAGCAATGATTTCTCATTTTCTCTGTGTATTACAACGTAGGATGGCAAATATTAAGACAATTAAAGTAACTCCAGAATCATTTAAAAAGTGGAGTAAGTTTTACAACTGTGAGAGAAACTTCAAATTCTCAGAAAGAGCTCCCCTGAGTTCTGCATAATCAGGAGGAGAGTCTTATAAATTTCAGAAGCAGAATGAAAGCAAGTAACCCCCATTTATTCTACTCCCTTTTATGAGTGGCAAAATTAATCTTCCATTTCTAATATCAGAACACTTTTATTTATCATCTTTAATATTTTACCTATGAATATTTAGTACCTGAATTGTCTGACTTCCTGAAAATTCATTATTACCACCTGCTTCTAGTTCTCCTTATATTATTTCTAAAAACAAAAAACAAAAAAACAAAAAAAAAACAAGAACAAATGTGGTAAAAAACCAAGGTTTTCAGCAAACTTACTGGTTGGTGCACACATGAAGATATGGGAAGTGTAGCACTCTTGCAATGAACATGCAAATTCTATCTCTATTCTGCATACCTTTCCTTGTGCATCTCTCCCATGGCTGTTTCTGAGTTAAATATTTTATGATAAACTGGGGATCTAGTGAGTGAAAATGGTTCCCCACCTTCTGTGAGCTGCTCCAGCGAGTTAATGGAACCAGAAGAGGGTGTCTTGGGATTCTCTGACCTATAGCACTTTTTTCAGAAGCAAAGGAAGCAGTCTGGGCTTGCAGTGGGTACCTGAAATCTGAGCACATTGGGTCACTGGCACCCCAAGTCATAGTAGCAGTTTGGTAAAATGTTCAGGAAACTGCTTGGATTTGGAGCAGGGATCTGAGGTGGTGGGTGTTACTGAGACTGAGCATTGTGGAACCTGATGTTCTCCCTGGGTAGATAATATCAAAACTAAACAGAGTTGAGTTGAATTCTCAGATGCGATGGTGTCTGTGGCACTGTAGGTGTGGGAGCCTCCATACATACTTACTTTGGAATTAGATCCATGAACGCTAGACAGCCATGTCATGAAACAGTACTCCCCATTCCCTAGTTTTGAGAATTCTTTAGTACTGAAGGATACTCCAACAGAATGCAATGTGGAAAGAGGCATAAAGTATAGTGTTCACTTTGCATATCGCAAAATGTGGTGCCAACCACAGCCACACCGGTCAGTCTGGGCATTCCAGCATGGGTGTCTTTGTAGGTTAGTAGGGAGACTGTGGGGGTGGGGGGAGCCTGGTAAATATATCAAGTCTAAGGTGGGCTTGTGACTTTTGGGTGGTCTGGTCACAGAATTCAGACAGGAACTATGTTGAATATATGGGTCATGGGATCAGACAAAATTGAGCTAGTTCTGTGTATATCACATAAGCTATAGAAAGGAATCCTTTTCAATCCCATCATTAGGAATAAGACTGCCTTTTGTCAGAGCAAGAATGTGGCTATAATTAGAATAAAGTATATCTGGTATAGTACTAAAACCAGATAGTATAATATTCTCATACTCACACATTTTTCCTGTCTGGGTACAACCATTGTACAAGATTATGTAGTCTTTCAGGGACAGACTTTAAGAAAGAACATAAAACTCTAGTAATTCATCTATAATTTTAATGTGAGAGTTATATCACATTAATTCTCTTAATATAAAATAGCACTTGATTGCTGTGAACAATTCAATAGTATAGAAAAGTATGAAAGAGAAATTGAAAATCACCTATATTTATGCCATCCATTTATTTTCTGTGGATTTAACTATAATTATAATAAAAACTGTAATATATCCATCCTCTACTTGAATGTACTCACGTGCCTCTGGTCCTTATCTCATGAGGATTCATTGTGGGCAAGTGTTGTGCCCAGGCCCGGTAGCTTTATTATTGGTTCTCACAGACAAAAAGAGAATTTGGAGCGTTTGGTGGATTTGCTGGCTTTTAATGCCGAAGCAGGGGGCCATCTATATGGGCATGGAGAGAAAGAAAAAAGAGAGGCTAAGAGGCAGAAAAATAGAACAGAACTGACCTTGCTAGCCTCTCTATCCTGTTAAGTCACACAGCTGATATGTTGTTCGGAAGGTAAGGCCCCTCTCTTTTTTTGCTGGGTGTGTGAAAGGTGGAAAATGAGCATTTCAAGGTTATGAACTGTCTGTTCGATGAAAGGCTAAAAATAGCATGCTTTGAACTCATTTTTCTTACATACTGCTTATCACATGTGAACATGATAAAAACATGAGTGAGAATCTCTCAGTATCAATCCTTTTAAAACACAAGATGAAATAAAATTAAAATGGAATATAGATTAACTATATTTCCAAAAAGACAATTGTGATTGAGAGTGTGTTGCTTCCATTATTATTTGAGTGTTTTTCAGTTAATGAAAGTTTTTCAGTACCCATATACAAACATTTCCCTGGGTTCCACAAGAATATCCAAGCAAGTAAGACATTGTTTCTCAAAGATTTATAGATGACAAATTCTTACAACCTAATAAGAGAAGCAATATAAACCTTAATGAGTTTGCTGATATCTATTTCAGTGGTCTCATCTATAAACAATCTGTTCTGAAGTCAGATCAATTTTTATTTTTTAGCTGTATAATGAATGTCTATTTATATGATCTTGACTAGTAAAGATAATCACAAGAATAGACACAGTCTAATTAACTTCTTTATTTCTCATTATTTGAGTCACCGTGGTAACTGAATTAGTCTGATTGATTAAAATTTGATTGATTAATTTATTTAATTGTTATCATGATTTTATAAAAACTCTCCATTAAATAAAATTGTTGATTTAATGATATTGTATTCTTAGTTTGATGTAGCCTTTCTTTTAAAAAGAATACAGAATAAAAATTGTAAAATGTTGGTAATTTACACTGAATAAAGTTTCTTTTAAATTCAAGGTATTATTTGCAGATGGCAGCTGCAATGAATTACAATCTGATAAAGATAATAACAAACTTTTCTCTCTACTGTGCTCGGCTTCATAGAAGAAATAAAAGGGTTTTCATTGAAATGATTTCATTTTTTCTGTATAACATTCTTTGCAGGGTTGCAAAGAATTTTTTTTCAAATGTAAATGGAAGAGCATGTGTTTTCAGATATGCATTTCTGGAACCTTTGTAATTTACTAGACACAGGGAGTTCTTTATACATCTTTCTTTAATTATATGGTGACAACAATTGAACAATGTTTTCTATTTCCCTATTTAAAATAGGAATAGGAAGTATGCTTCAATTGTTGATAACTCACAAAAAAATTGAACTTGCAAGATTTGTCTCCCATAGCCCTGAATTAGAAATCAATCATCAGAAGTGTGAAAGAGACTAACAGAGTTCCACAAAGCTAAGAGCTGCCGGAGTCCCTGAGTCACTGCTTGAAGTAGAGCCAGAATCTACTGGAATTTCATCTGACTGTCATGTGAACAAGAAAAACACCTTCCAGCAGCTAGTCTCTGGTGTCTGGGGCTTAGTTATGGCTATTAGCTGTCTTCACCTCTTCTAACCTTCTATGGCTGAGATGAACAGTGCTACCAGCACATCCACATCCCTGATCCTTGCAGACTGTGTTCTGCTAGTGTATTCATGGGAGATGTTGAGTCATCTGGTCTAAAAGCATTGCCATGTCTCTCTCTGATAGTTTCAGTGCTACACTGGGTGGTAACCATTCTTTCTCTATGGCGAAACTCATGAATATTGAACACAAACAAGACAACAGTGTTTTCATGGAACATAGATGAGTCCTGTGTTGGGTGCCTCTGACTGAGAAGTGCTATCTCTTAAATAATGTAGCCTCTGACAGGAATTTGGCTGTCTCTTCAAAAGGATTCAAATCCTGATACAGTGGACATGGTATCTGTAAATGTAAATCTGAAAATGAAAAAATCAGGCTATCTTTCACCTTTCACACGACACACTGCCCACACGTTGTGATGCTATGATGCTAGGTTTTCCCACCATTGGGACATCTAGAAAGCAGCAGATGGGTCTTGTGTTCACAGCTCTAGTTGTGGGGCCGTCAAGGGGGTAGGCAGTGGAGTTGCTGTTCTGCCTCGTCAGTGTTGATCTTTCTTGCTCTGTCTGCCCAGTCTGTTTATACTATCCCCTGTTTCAGCATTAACAGCCTGCAAAATCCTTCAAAGTCTCCAAATTATTTTTGTCTGTGAGAACTGGCAATGAACCTATGCAGCTTGGGATGGTGGTTGCATAACAGTTTCTAGCCAATACTCTTCTGAGAAGTAATGTATGGGAAAAGCAGATTTTCTTGAGAGTAATAAAATCATTATACCGTAATGAATTCTCACTAATATAATAAACAGGTATGCAGAGTTCTGATGAGTCAGGGATTTTGGATGCAGGCCTAGGATCTGGTTCTTGTCCTTCATTTGGAAAGAATTCAACCTTGAGTCAAAGTTATAGAACAGCAAGTGATTATTGATAGACAGGAAGAAGGATAGGAAAACTCTCCAACTGGAGATGGGGCCCAAGTGGATAACCATTGAGTGGGGAAGAAGTAGGTGCTCATACAGGTGCAAGGAGTGGGGTTTTGGCCACTGGGTGTCTTTGCACTGTGTGTCTTGCAGATGGCTCCAAACTATTAAGGCTCACTAAGTTTCCCACTTCCCAGCCTACTTTTCTGAAACCAGCTTTGGTCTATTGCTATTGGACTTGAGACACCCTTTTCCTAATTGACTGCTTATCATCATTTCCTAACTTCTGTGATACGTGTATCACAATATGAAAATCACAGTTAGAAGTAACATTGCAGAAGCTAATAAAAATGTAATAATGGCGGGCCCTCCCTGGTGGTGCAGCGGGTTAAAGCACAGCATTGAGAATCTAAAGCTGCTTCTGCATGAGTTCGATTCCCTCCTGCCCCGGCGGTGACCACATGGCGTGGCAGACTTCTCCTGACCCGCCCGCTGCTCCTCTCAGCAGTGTACTTCATCGATCTGCCTGTTCTGTTCCCCACTCTGTCTCTGGTGAGGCCTCCGCCGCCCCTGAGCCTCTGGCCTGTACCCCAATTCTGTATGCACAAATAAATCTTTAAAAAAAATGTAATAATGGCATTCATGTTCAGATGCATTGGCAAATCAATAAAAGTCTATGCAATGTGTTACTTTTCTGGAGAGGAATTCTTCTAAATATTTAGAATTGACCAGTGATACATTCACTATGATTCTTAATTATTTCCCGGATATGTAACTTGAAGTTCAGAAAACTCTAGATCTGGAAAAGAAAAGAATTATAAAGTGCACACAAAACAGCTCAAGAAAACCTGCAGCATTTTTACTGGGTGTTGCTGCCCTGTTTGAAACCTCATCAACCCTCACTATTTAAAAGGTTTGCATTCTGCATTTTGATCATCCATTTAATTAGGTATTATTACAAGGCTAATATAACCTCTATCAATCTGCAAGTGATTGTTTTATGATAAAAGGGCCGTCACTACAAATTTTGCTGAAGTAAGAATTTTATCTTTCTTGCACTGATTCACTGTCAAGAAGTGAAAGCTGATGATTAATAATGTAACTTACAGTCTTCCCTGGTCGCACATCGGGTTAAAGCACAGCACTAAAAAGCTAAAGCCACTTCCGCAAGAGTTCAATCCCTGCCGCCCTGGAGGTGATCACATGGCGTGGCAGACCTCTCCTGAACCGCCCGCTGCTCCCCTCAGCAGTGTACTTCCTCGATCTTCCTGTTCTGCTCCCCACTCTGTCTCTGGTGAGGCCTCTCGCCGCCCCTGCTCCTCTGGCCTGTACCCAGTTCCGTATGAATAAATGAATAAATAAATCTTAAAAAAAAAAAAAAAGAATGTATCTTACTAGTACTGGTATGAGGAAGTATCTATCGGGTGGTGTGGATTAGGCTGGCAGCAAAAATGAGTCTTGGTGACACTTTAGAAAGCTCTGTCATTAGGACTGGTAGTATAGCAAGAATATGCCAACGGGCTCAGCTGGGGATAAAAACACCCTAATGATGAGGCCTCCCTGGTGGCACAAGGGGTTAAGGCGCAGCACTATGAGGCTGTCTATAACCACAGCAGTGTGAGTTTGATTCCTGGCCATGGGACTGAGCCACACGCATGGCAGACCTCTCCTGTCTAACCCACTGCTCCCCTCAGCAGTGTTTTCCAGTCAGTCTGCCTGTTCTGTTCCCCATTCTGTCTCTGGTGAATCCTCTCACCACCCCCAACCTCTGGCCTCTACCCCAGTTCTTGTATACATAAATAAATAAAATCTTAAAAAATAGTCCTGATGAGATCCCATCTTGGACTTTTTCTATCCTAGGTGTTCTGCGCAAGACAGGACTGTGGACTTAAGAGATAGAAAACTTGTCCTGGCATGATCTTCCAGAGAGGGCGTTCAGGACAAACCTCTCCTTGCTGTGCTTTCAGACTTCCTGCCGGTACAGCAGCCTCTGAGTGTAATGCATATCTTCATTCTAATGCTATTGCTATGTTAGATACTTTTCTTAGAAGAAGTTGAATATTTATGAGGCTGACCACTGTGGACTCTATGAAACTTCTGTAAAAATCAAATCTTGTCTGACTGCTACCATTAGTGCTGTCTATCTCCCCATTTCTGGCTGGAGACCTGGACTGAAGGAAACTCCCAGTAAGCATGAAATGACTGCAGGACATCCATATCCACCTTAGTGGGTAAAGAGATCAAGACTTAAATATCAGTCAATTTAATTGCCACAATAATTAACCAGTCAGTAAGGTTTTCATCTTATAAGAAAATCTATAAACACTAGTGGAAAGAAAAAAAATTAACTTCAAGATAGTTCATTATAGATAGTAGGTAATCATTTGCCCCTAACATAAGTAACTAAAATTTACTGAGTATCCATTTGGTGACAGGCAATGGGCAAAAACTTAGTATTTATTTTCTTCATCCATTCATTTACTCAAGAAATACTTGTTAAGCATCTTTTTTTTTTTTTAAAGATTTATTTATTTGTGCATACAGAACTGGGGTACAGGCCAGAGGCTCAGGGGCGGTGAGAGGCTTCACCAGAGACAGAGTGGGGAACAGAACAGGCAGATCAACGAAGCACACTGCTGAGGGGAGCAGCGGGCGGGTCAGGAGAGGTCTGCCACGCCATGTGGTCACCTCCGGGGCAGGCGGGAATCGAACTCATGCGGAAAGCAGCCTCAGATTCTCAGTGCTGTGCTTTAACCCGCTGCGCCACCAGGGAGGGCCTGTTAAGCATCTTTTTAATGGCATATATGGATATATCCTGGAGATATATCTCATTACTCAACTCAGTCATCTTGTGAGTTGAGTATACTCACCCTCATTTTTCATCTATCAATACTGAACTTTATTGAAGCTAACTTGAACCTGATGTTACACTAGATATATAGTATTGTAATGCCAAGAATTAGTTCTAGCTTTGATTCTGGTTAGCCCTTCAAAACACAATGTGTATCTCCATGAACCATAGTGCTCACCACTGCAAAATGGTTATGAAAATGTGCCTTTGTGTATTGCACAAGGAAGTGTCTATGGACCAAGGGAAATAATATGGATCAATCTCTTCAAGATGCAAGGTGATTTATAAACTCATTGCTATGTGCATAAGGAGTAATGTTTGCAACACAAAATATGTAATGTATTTGTGAAATATTTTCCATTGTTTGTTTTCCCATTTTAAGAGTCAGAGGTAGTTGAAAGAAGTACCATAAATATACTTCTTCTAAGAAGAAAAAATTTTAAGCCCTATAACCAGAGTTTACTATTTTAAGACAAATGGTGGCATAATCACAGAGCCAGGCCAAGAGTAGCATTCTAGCCGACATGCAAAAGACAAAGCTCCTTGAAATTTGTCTATTATGGGGCCCTCCCAGGTGGCGTAGTGGGTTAAAACACAGCACTAAGAAGCTAAAGCCTCTTCAGCATGCATTCGATCCCTGCCCGCCCCAGAGGTGACCCACATGACACAGCAGCACACCTCTCCTGACCCGCCCTGCTGCTCCCCTCAGCAGTGTGCCTCTTCAGCTGGCCTGTTCTGGTTCCCACTCTGTTACTGGTGAATACTCTCGCCGCCCCTGCACCTCTGGCCTGTACCTCAGTTCTGTATGCATTAAATAAATAAATCTTAAAACCAAAATTTGTCCATTATCTAAGCAGTTTTATTTTGAGTTTTCACCTTAAAAAATCATAAGTCATGGTGTTAGGTTTTGACCAGAATGACTTTGCCTAAAGGCAAAAAATAAAAATAAATAAAATGGACTTAATGATCTTCTAAATCCTCTCCCTACAGAATTGGATTCTTTTGCCTATAAAATGTTATATGAGCTAATTATAGCAGAATGTTTAGTAGGACTAAAATGATTCTCAACAGTGTAAAATTACTATGTCTTCCTATTAGGAACTAAAAAAAAAATCATTTTACAAAATATTGATTTAAGTTTAGAAAAATATGATAAACATTGAATTTTCTTTTTCATTTTAAAATAAGACTTTCCAAGTTACAGAGCAGCTTGATCTCTACACAATAGCAATTACTATGTAATTAAAAGTCAGATGGTCCCTGCTCATAAATGTCATGAAAAAGGTTGTTTTTTTTTTTTTTTTGACTGATTTTCTTTGGGAATCATCATTTAGCACTGGAAATGGGTAAACAGCCTTGAGTTATAGAAGATATTCTCATGAGCACAAAACTTAATTAAAGAGACAGAATATTTCAGGTCTTTGCTTGGAGTCTCTGCCTAGAGAATACAGGCACAAATAACTAGAAAAACAATTGTTTAGTCAGCCATGCAGTAGTTATATTTGCTATTGATTTTCTAAACTCCTGAAACCATTGAGCAGTTTGAGAAAGTAAAAATGGTTTACCTAACAGGAATTCATACATAACAGCTGGTAGTACTTGCTAGCAGAGTCTTAGTTTGAAATATTTACCTCATAAAGACATCTGGAATTACTAAATCCTGGTACTTCAGAATATGAAATTATTTAGAAATATTCTTTACAGAGGCAAAGTAAATTGAGATAATTATGATGTCTTTGTAAAAATGGAAGGCTTAGACACAGATGTGTCTAAAAAGAGACCACTATGTGGAGATTGGAACTGTGTTGCCACAAGGCCAGGGGTATCTGAAGTTACCAAGAGCTAGAAGAGTCAAGGAAAGACCCTACAATTATAGGTTTCAGAGGAAGCATGCCCCCACTGACATCTTGATTTCAGACTTCAAACATTGTCAGTCCATACGTTTCTGTTGTTTTAAGTCACACAGTTTGTAGCACTCTTTTTTAAAAAATAATTATATATCTCTCTAAATACTCTGAAATTTACTTATGCATACAGAATTAGGGTACAGGCCAGAGGTGCAGGGAAAGTGAGAGAATTCACCAGAGACAGAGTGGGGAACAGAACAGGCAGATTGACAAAGAACACTGCTGAGGGGAGCAGCGGGTGAGGCAGGAGAGGTCTGCTGCGCCATGTGGATCACCTCCAGGCCCGAGATGCACTAAAGTGGTTGCAGCTTGCTTGCAGTGCTGCACTTTAAACTTCTGCGCCACTAGGGAGGGCCTGTAGCACTCTCTTACGTTGACTCCATGAACTTAACACGAAGATTTTTCTGAAATAATTGATTTTGTGTCATCATCTAGAGGATAATCCTCAAAGTCAGACATCTTTTGATCAGTATTTTCTAAGCTCCCGCATTGGGCATTGAAAATATGAGGCTTTATGGTGTTTATATCAGCTGCAGGAAGACAGAAAATGAACAAATAGACAGATAATGTAAAGTGAGTTCAAAGTTGGTAAATGACATGAAGAAACAGAAGTAGGACAATAGCTAAGGGGAGCTATCATTAGCCATTGTTGACACTCAGACTGAGAGTAGTGATATGACTCTCTTAACCCAGTACTTTAGGTAGAGAGATCGTGAAACAAAAACAAAACTACTGTATTCCAGGCATAGAAAAAAATGAGTTTGTTAGGAAAGTCTTGAATTCAAGAGAGAGTTATAGAAAATAATATACAGGTCCTTTGTGGGTTTGGATAAATCATGTGAAGACTTGGGTTTTTGCTTATGGATATAAGAAAACCACTAGAGCATTTTCAGTAGATTTCTGTGACTTATTTATAGTTTTAAAAATCCTCATTGTATTGTGTTGTAAAATAAATGTAGGTGGAGAATGAAATCTAGGAGAAATAGAAGTACAGATAAGATAGAATATTAATTTGAATTAGTGTGGAAGAGGAGCTGATGAGCAGTGATCAATTTAGGATATACACTTTTGATGTAGGACAGACTAATAAAGTCTCTAATTGGTGGGGTGTAAAGGAGAGAATCAATGAGAGATTTTTTATTTTCTGACATGAGAAACTCTGGGAGATGTCATTAAATGAAAATGAAAAGAGTAGTTTTGCTGATAGAAAAAGTAGAACAAGAGTCCCATTTTGGTCATATTTTGTTTACAATTTCTGTCAGTTGCTTGTATGGCACCGGAGTAAACAATCATCTGTAAGTTACAGGATAGATTTGTGTTTAAGATACAACTTTGGGAATGGTGTGCAAATAGGTGGTATTACATGGATGGACCTATGCAAATTTATCTATGGAAAAAGTAAAGCTAAAGAAGAGGCTTGGAGAGGACATTCTGAGATACTCTACCATGTAAAAATTAGGCAAAAGCAAAAATGCATGTAATGAGCTTAGAACTTTCCAGGTTGGTCAATGAAAAGACTGGACTAGAAGAAGCAGAAGGTTGATTGGTTGTGCTTGGAGGAGGCTAATTGAGAGAGAAATTCCCTCTTAACAGGATACTATCCAGAGATGGTATTTAGAGAAGCCACCAAAAGGGATGAGAGAAGGGGAACTACCCAGTGGAGTTTGTCTAGAGACTGCTGCTCAGCAGCAAGATGGGGTAATCTGTGCCAGAGAGTATCTGAGGGAGGCAGAGGTGAAGGTCTTTTATAGGCCTGAATGTTGCCATATCCATAGCTAGAAATGGTGGGTGCGATTTTGCAGAATATACAGAGCAGACAGATTCTAGATGGCTAAAATTATATGTGGACATGTTTAAAACAACTGGATGTGTAAGAATTTGAGTTGGGCACTAGTGGACTGTGAGCCAACTGTCTTTAACCTGCAGTAAAGCAAACAACATAAGTACCAAAGTACAAGTGCAAGTGTGTCTTCAGTCCATTTATGTATAAACACATGCAGGAGAAAAACACAAGGGAGGGGGAGGGGTTGAAGGAAGGCTGGTATTGGAAGAACTAGAGGAAGAGAGAGATGGGTAGCTTGAAAGAGTGTGCAGGAAATTCCAAGGAGGTAGCTGTCAAGTGCCACTAGAAGGTTAGAGAATTTTGACTAGAATTGTTTGAACAAAGCCATTAACGACCTTAATGAGAGTAGATTCAATGGAATAACAAACCTTGATTGCAAAGTGTTGAAGAATGTAGAGAGATAAATCAATAACTCTTCCAAGGGGAGCATTTCTAAATGTTTCAAGAAATATTATGCTATGTTATGAATGAGGTGTTCCCCCTCCCTCATCCACAGTTGAAATACTACTACCCCACGGTGATGGAATTAAGAAATAGGGACTTTTGGATGGTGTTTTTCTTATAAGACAAGTGGTCTCATGATTGGGATTACTTGCTTTTTTGGAAGAGAACCCAGAATGGGATCTTCTGTCATGGGATGTTACAGGGAACCAATGATCATCTGTGAGGAAGCTTGTCCTCATCAGATATATCACTGACATATTGATCTTGACCTTACAGAACTGTAAGAAATAAATTTCACTTTATAACTAATTTGGGAAAGTTCAGTTTCCCATCTTCACTAATTTGTTTAAACAGATGAACAGACTAAGTCATGTTGTTTGAAGGAAAACAGAAAAATGGGTACGTTGTTCTATAGTCCAAAATTTCTAGAAACCTACACATGCTTTTAGAATGTTCAAATGGGAAGTATTACAGCATGCTCTACTGGTGATGGAGATTAAAAAAAAACTTTTTTCCTAATTTTAATTCCATGTAAGGGCGTCTCCACCACAGTGACCTGGGTCTTCATCACTTTTTGTTTCTCATAGTGGAGGGCTGAGCTGAATGATCCATGGGCAAAATTCATGTAGGTTCTGTTTCTCACGTTAATGGGTTCATAATGAAAGTCTGCAGGCACTAGAGATCTGTTCTTTTTTTCCTGTCTGTGCCATATCAGGAAGAAGTAGCATTCTGAATAAGTGTTTCTGTTCTGAACTTTCCCAAATTGGTGAAAGCCACACTACCCGTGTTGTATGATAAGGTCCTGACATGGGGGGAAAAATCCTGAAAAGTCAGGCTGTTCCACAGCTGGTTCCTGCTGGGTTCTTTTCATTTATTTATGGCCATTTCCAAGAAGTATGGTTTGTTTTTGGCCATTCCTAAGAAGCATAGCAATTGTCCAAATATACATTCAATATAAAATCAATAATTATTTGATTGGACTGATTGGCTCAATAACAATAGCATTGTACACAGAACAGCACAGTATGTTGTAAAGTAATTAATATTCTCCTGTTTGAGATGGTTGGCACAAATCTAGGTCCCATGGTAACAAGAGACATGTCATGTTCCAAGAATTCTGGAGACCAAAGAATGTAATAATTTCCTGTCTAGTCCCCAATAAAAGATCTATAGCTTTAAGTAACATAGTTTCATTTTAAGTAATAGAATTATAAATAATAATAAGTTTTCCTACTTTTTCCTCTAACTTTCACTCCAACCTCTTTTCACATAGAAAGGTTTTCTAGATAAGATTAATAGGATAATAATTAGTGACGATAAAGAGAGAAATTTCCCCCTAATTTCTTATGCTACATATAGACACTAGGTTGACAGAACAATTGCAGAAATAGTGATTAATAGAAGCTCCTTTTAGAGATCAAAAAAGGGATTTTTCCTTAAGGGCAGGGAAATGTCAGCACACTCAGCATTGGTGTTTTTCTGACTCCTAGTTCCTTAACATTAGATCCCATACCTTTAAGATATATGTTCATTGAAATATTAACAAAATGATTGCTTAAGTTGTAATAGCTAACTGATCACCATAGAAACATTTTGTATCTTGTTAACTGATCACCATAGGAATATTTTGTTTGATAACTAATCACTATAGAAATATTTTGTTTGATGACTAATTACCATAGGAGTATTTTATTAATGACCGGTCACTATAGGAACATCTTGTGTATTAATTGTACTTTTAAGTAATGGATGATGAATATCATAGTCTCAATAAGTGATCAAAAAGTCCTGAGATATCTTTAAGAAACATGTGTTGATTGTTAAGCTTTCTGCTTTATGCACACACTGATGTAATTCCACCGCTTGCTTGTAATGCGTAAATAAAGACCTGCTGGGTAAATCAGCAGAAGATGCTTTCACCCTAAACAGGTGTCTGTGTCTCCTCATTCTTCTACCTCATCTTTTCTTTCTCTCTCTCTTTTTTTTCTATAGCTGACGCCTTCCTTTCCTGCAGGAGACTCTCACTATATGAGCTGAAGCTCGTCTTCTGCACCAAATTTCTAAATTCAAACACCAGGCTAAGGTTCATGTAGAAAAATATGAAGGCAGATATACACATCTAGGAAATGTGTTTCACTGGTAGTTATAGATTCATAAAATGAAATGGCCCTTTTCACATGAACAACTCTGCATGTTTTTCTTCAGCAGAAAATCTTTTTTGGTATTGAGTGTTCAAAAAGTCTTTTTTAGTGTTTATGTCAGACCTAGTGAATAGTTTGTTCTTATTCTTAAAAACTATGATCAATCTGTATTCTGTGATTAGTATGTTAACAGTCCTCTGACTAACAATTTAAGCATGTGTATATAATAGACTTACAGTACTGATCATGAATTTTGTGTTCCCATTAGCTTATCTTGATTGATTTTACATTTGGTAGGGCACTATATGTATATTGGCCTCCTACAAACATTCAGTTTGGGTGTTGGAAGGAGTAATTTAATAAAATGGGGTATCAGAGAGAGAATGGTAATTGGAGAAGTAAAAACATTGAGTAGACTGGATTTTAAATATTGTCTGCCTTTTGGAATTGAAGAGAAAGCAAAATATAGGGTTGCAGCAGCTACATATACAGCAGGAAGATAACTTGTTATCAAATCTTGACTCCATTCCTTAGCTTATGGCTTTGAGAATATTACTTAGTTTTTCTGAGTTTTATTTTTCTTATTTGTGGAATAGGAAAGATACTTATCTATTTGCTATTAAGCAAACAGATTAAATTTGCAAAAAGCATAGCTAAGTGTCTGTCCCCTTAAAATAAGCAACTAAATAATAATAATATCTATAGTAAAACATGTATAATTCTAAATCAAAACACCAGGCCAGGGTTCTTACAGAAAAAGATGAAGGCAAATATATACACCGAGGAACCGTGTTTCATTTGTAGTTAGAGGTCCATAAAATGAAATGGCCCTTTCCACATGAACAACTCTGCATTTCTTTCTTCAGCAGGAAATGATTTTTAGTATGGGGTGTTCAAAAATCTTTTTTAGTGTTCATGTCAGACAGAGTAAACACTTTGTTCTTACTCTTAAAAACTATGATCAATCTGGAACAGATGATTGGCCTGCTTCACATTTGCAGTTCTAAGTAAATTTTGCTTCACTTGAAAATGAAAAAGTTTTTATAGAGTCTGAGAAAATGTTTTCTTGCTCTTCTGATTCTGTCTTTACTGGTCATGTGGTTTGGAGAGCAGCCCTTATCAAAAGTGTCTACTGAATTGCAGTGATTTGTCCCCATCTCCATGCAATGGATAACTGAAAGGGACTTTATGACTGCATATTGACGATTAGTCCAGACCATTAAGATTTCTATACAAGTAAGACTTTGTATCAGGGGGATGAATACATTTCCTACCAAATACTTCTAAGTGAGGTTAATACTCTCTCAGAGTTGCTGCAGGGACAGCTTTTAGAAAACTATGTAACGATGGAGCGTCTCCTTTATTCCAACTCAAGTGTATGTGTATGTCTGTGCAGTTCTTTTCGTAATCTTAAACTTGAATTTACATGCAATTAAATGTGCAGACTTAAGCATTATGTCCCATGGTTTTGACAGTTATATGTACACATGTAAATTACATATCAATAAATTATAGGTATCTGTATATATGTATATGCATGCCTGCATATCATACACCAGATTAAAGCATCATTCCTTCACAAGGAAAAGTACCCTTGTACGCCTTTGTAACTAGTTTCCTGAACCCAGTGTTGGGATTTCATAACGGATATTCAAGTTCAATTTCTTTGTGTAGCATTAATTATTTATCAATACATAGAACATTCTAATTAACTAATTTTTATTGGGAGAATGGTGGGTTTACGATACTGTATATGTTTGGGGGATATAGGTTGACATCTCTCTTCAAAGTATGTTACTGTACCATGTCCACTGAAAAAGTACAATAATCTTCCATCACAGACCATTGGACCCTGTCCAAGCCACCCTTAACCTCTTCTTTCTGTGGTAGTCTCAATGCTATACTCAGAATCCAAGGGTTTGTTTTACTTTGATTTTGTCTGTTCCTTTACTTAGTTTTTAAAATATTCTATACATGAATGCAGTCATCTAGTATTTGTTTTTCTTCTTCTGACTTATTTCACCCAGTATAATGCCCTCCAGTTCCAAAAATGTTGTCAAAAATGGCAGGGTTTCAATGTTTATGGAAGAGTAATATTCTGTTGTGCATATACGCAATACTTATTCATTGATACATTTTTGAGCATTTATGTTGTTTTCATATTTTAGCTTAAAAATAGTGATGCAATAAACACCAGAGTGTATATTTCTTTTCAAATTGCCGTTTTTATATTCTTTGGCTTAGATACCTAGGATTGGAATTGGCGAACCATATTTTTAATATTGTGAGAAACATCCATTCTGTTTTTCACAGGGGCTGAAAAAAGATTACATCCCCATCAATAGTGTACAAGCTTCCATTTGTTTCTACTTTGTTGTCAGTACTTGTTTTTCTTCTTTTTGATATGAGTCATTCTCACAGTATGTGATCATAACCCATTATGGTTTTGATAAGTGATGATAAATAATGAAATATATTTCCATATATCTGTTAGCCATCTGTCTGTCTCCTTTGGAGACGTGTCTATTCAAATCTACTGCTTGGTTTTTTTTTTATTGGATTATGTGCTTTTTTTGGTGACTTGTATAAGTTCTTTATAGATCTAAGACATTAACTCCTGTCACATATATAATATCCAAAGACTTTGCCCCATTCAGTAGCATTCAGTAGTGTGCCTTGTCATTATAATGAGTTTCTTCCAATGTGTAGAAGCCTTTTAGTTTGATGTTAAGCTGATTTTTTTTTTTATTTCTCTTGCCATTGTTGTCTGGTCCCTAAAGATATTACAAAATGGAATGGTGAAAGTATATTGTTTATGGAGATCTCAGCTCAACTCTACACAGGGGAAGAAGCCAGCCAGGGGACAGCAACTTGCCCCTCCCCCCCCACCTCCGCAAGTCTCTATGCCCTCTTTCCTCTGGGCTTCCCCTGGCATTCTCTTGTGGTCTCTTCCTTTCACAGCCATGGCTCACCTTCTCCTAGCCATTCCTTGCCAAAACTGTCCTCTGTGTGAAGCATCAGCCTCCAGGCCCAGGTGTGCCCCTTAATACTTGTGTACCTCACACCCCCGGGGTCCATCATTAGGCATGTGTGTACAGAGCCCACTCCCAAGCACCTCCTTCATTAGCACAATCCAGGCTTCAGGTGATCGCCATATTGGCCAGTAGTGGAAAAGACTGAGAGCTCAGGCAGACTGCAGGGGGCCAATCTTCAATTACCTTACACTTGCCATGGGAATCAAAAGTTCCCTCTTGAGTATTTGTACCAAATTAAAGCTGAATACTTCAGACCTGGGAAGGAGAGGAGCAACACTGAAAAAGGGTAAGTAGTTTCTCAGCACAGTAGAAAATAGACAAGAAGCAGCAGAGTGAACAATGTATTAATTAACACTCATTTTTTTTTCCAGGGCTGAACTTGCAATGGCAGAGTGTTCTAGGATGTTCTCCACTTGTCTCATTATTATCTTTTCTATAATGTAGTCAGTAAAAGCAAGCCTTATTAGTGTTCAATCCCTACATGGAGAAATTTGACCAGAGTGGAAATTTTTCCTTACATAATTTTCCAGTGCTCTCTATGTGCTCCCCATACTTAGCGAAGTTGTCAGTGCGATTTGGTTTCAAGATATAGCTAATCTGGCAAGTGGAGTATCAAGGAGGAAGACTCACTGATTCCCTGGCATTAACAAATTAATTTCTCACATTTCTGTCAGCCAATTACTGAGGACTCTTATCTTTTCCCAGAGGATGTGGGTCAGTCTTGTTCCCATCCAACTGGTTGGCTAGCTGGTTTAGTTTTTCCTGTATATCTCCTCCTCTACTCTATTGCTTCAGATATAACTGATTCAATAAAGGAATCAAAGTACACCAGATGTTGTCAAACGTGGGGAAAAAATGGACTTATTAGTGTAGACTTGGTTTGACTTCAACTTTCCTCACAGAAAGACAGTCCTCAAACACTATCAACCAGTAACTGCTTCTGATTTATCCTCTTTCCTTTTTTCATCATCAAGTTAATGACTAGCAAAAAGCCAGGTGCACCCCTCTCTTTAATAGTCTTCTTAAACTCAGCCTCAGCCATAAACTGGCCCCCTGCAGTCTGCCTGAGCTCTCAGTCTCAGAAGCTCTCCCTCCACCACATTATCTTCTGTTAAGAAGGCTAGTAGGTTGTTTCCCTGTGGCCTGCATGGGGGGATTTGAAAGAAGACAGTGGGATTATTATCTTCTGCTTACCTCTCTTCAGCCAGAAGACACTACCTGGAAGGCCAGCATCCTCTCAATACTTATTTCTCTTTGAAAAATTGGGCTTTTTCCTCTAGTTCACCTCAGGCAGATTGTTCTAACACTAGTATGTTTCCTCAAACCACTGTAAGCCTGAAAACAGTAACAGTGTTTTCTATCCCTCCTATCTGTCATTTGCCAGCCTTTGTCTGGACTCATTAGATACTGTTTTTCTCCTTGTCAACCCACCTTCACATCTCCCCTCCATGCACCAACCTCCTCAGATGAATGGATGTTACCACTCCATATCTTGTATATCACAGATTTGTAATTTTTGTTGTGTTTTCTGTGAGGCACATACATTAGATATGGGGTGAGGAGTATGTCAGCTGCCCCTGGTCAGTCTTCACAGCCAATCCATCTGGTTTCTTGTGATCAGACTGGTTTTGGTCTTGTTCCATTGGAAACAAGACAAAATAAAAGTCTGATGTGACAAACGGCCAATAGACATATGAAAAAATATACAATATCCCTCACAATCAAAGAAATGGAAATTAAAACCACAATGAAATGCCACTTCACGCTGGTAAGAATGGCACATATTAAGAAAACTAACAACAACAAACATTGGTAAGGATATGGCAAAAAAGGAACTCTCCTACATTGCCTGTGGGAGTGCAAAATGGTCCAATCACTGTGGAAAGGTGTCTGGAGGCTTCTCAAAGTACTAAAAATGGAGCTACCTTTTGACCCAGCAATCCTACTACTAAGAATCTATACAAAGGACACAAAACATTAATTCAAAAGGAGACCTGTATCCCTATGTTTATTGCAGAACTATTTATAATAGGTAAAGACTTAGAAACAAGGCAATGTCCAACTATACATTGGGCATGTATACATTTTGTATAAATATACACAGTGGAATACTATACTATGAAGCAAAAAAACAAAGAATAATCTAATGCTATTCATGACAATATGGATGGAGTTAGTGGGGATTACCTCAGTGAAATAATTGAGAAAGAAAAATATCAGATAGCTTCACATAGAAGAGGAAAAGAAGAAACCAAATAAGGGGTGGGAAAAATAATCCTTGACATTTCCTTCACTGGAGGCCCAAAATTTGCTTTAGGCCACTGCTGGGTTCATCTAGATTTCACAGGAATACTGAATGCTGCTGTAACAGGGTGGCTCCCAGGAAAAGGGGAGGTTCCAGTTTCTCTGCCCCACCCAGAAGGAAGGTGGCACTGAACACGGGGGAGAAGAATCTGGAGAGGAGACTGAGGAGGATGAAAGCTGGATAGGAAACCAGAAGAAGACCTGAAGGAAGCACATGGAGCAGAGAACGTGTGAAGAAACTTTGCATTGTTTCTTGGCCCTGGATTGGTTGAAACAGATGTGGGTGTGAGAGACCTGTGGGGAGGTTAGCAATGGCAGCAGTTTTTTGTTTGCTTGTTTGTTTGTTTTAATTTTGATTTTGTTTTTTTCCTTCCAGTAAAAGGCCCTTTCTTTTTTATGGGTCACTGCCAGAAGGTACTTTAGACTTGTGGTGGGCCTTCAGGCCTTGCTTTGGACCAATCCCTTTTGGGTGGACTTTTACCCACAAGGTGTTGGGTGACTTTGGGTGTTTAGAAACTATATCCTTGGTCTTTTTTGTATTGCACACTAATTGTGTTAAAGTGCCTTTCCATTAAAGCTCTTATGTCTTGTCTTGATGTGGCAGATGGCAGAATTTATTTAGAGCAGGCAGATTTGGGGGTTTAGAGGTAACTCTCTCCCTACCCTCTAACACTGCTAATAGGAATTAAAGGAGTAAGAATATCAAGTTCAAACCCTCTGATTGCTATCTTTCTGTTTGTTTAAGAGACTAAATATGGGGGCAAGGGATACAGATAATCTAAATACGGTATAGTTTTAATGTCATAATTTATCATGAATGCTTCCTTCCCCACCACCCAAGAAGTGAGTCTGTCACTTCTTATCCCCTGATCTTCACTTTATGTGTCTCAGCTGTTTCATATCAAATGAAGCAATGTGAATTTATAATATCTAAACTCTCCTTTAGCTTTGAAATTCTCTTCTATCTTTTCAACCTGAGCAGACATTTCAAATAAGACAATGTCAGGCACCCAGCTTGAAGCTTGCCAGGGTTCATGATGCCAGACAATCCTCAGGAAGCCCCAGACAGAGAGCAAGCAGTAAATCTTAATTGACACCGCAGAAGGATTTAGAGCTTCTGCAGCTCTGGACTGCAGGGATGGTACACGGGAGGGTGGGCAGTAGCAAGTCCCTGGCAGCTGGGTGGGCCTGAAGGCAGCCCCCAGCGGCAGCAGCAGCGGCAGTGGCAGAGATCAGTGGTAGTGGCTACAGTCCCCTGGGGCTCTGGCAGCAGCCCTCAGTTAGGACCTCCACCCTGGCTTCCTGGAGAGTTCTATTAGCTTTCGCATGATTTAAAGACAAAACCACAGACACAGGTCCACCTTTAGCCCTACTTTACAGTACAATGTTTTCACACATGGGACTATGCATCATTGGCATATTATTTCCCGCTACTGTCCCTCAAATGGGGACTAAATCTCAAGGCTACATGTTATCTATGAAGTCACCTGTGCTGGAAGATCACAGTGAAAAAAGGCCTGAGAAAACTGTTTTTTCACAAAAAACACTTTTTTTTTTAGAAATTCCAAAATCTTCCAATACTGTTCAACAAAGGGAACTTAAATGAATTAAAACATTGCAAAAACACATAAAATCAATGACTGAGATCTCAAGGTCTACTTCACCTACTTCTAGGGAAAAATATACAAAAAGTAAAGAAGCAAGTATCCAGACTAAGTAAAAATAGCAAAAGTATAGGTGGCAGACTATATAATTATATACAAATTTGAGAAATATGCAGATTAATGAATGAGCTTAATGTCCAAATGTCAGAGAATCTGAAAGGGATAATTGAAGGCCAGGAGTAGTCAGAGAAACTAAAGAAGCTGAAAGTATATAAACTATGAAACAATATAGGAATGTAAGTCCATTAAAAATTTTTTTAATAAATGAAGGCTATAAACTTGTGCTGAATAGCATAAAGACTATAAAGAACAGAGGATTTAATTAGCATTTACTGAATATCTATTATGTGTTAGGCATTGGTTCAAGTGATTTACATAGCCTATGTAATTTGCACCTCACTGAAGAAATAAATAACAAAAACTAGGATCATCATGAGTAATTAATGTTTACTATGCATAAGAATTGGGAGTTAAAAAAAAATCTTGCTTAAGGCTTTGAATCCAGTGGGACTTCAGCATAGACTTGTATTATGAATGTTTCTCACTTTAAAACCATTGACCTAATGCTCGATCTTTTGTCTTGAAAAGGTTATATGCAAGTGGTGAAAAGAATGCATTGCTTTAATTGTGGAGACTACCATGAAGTCAAATTCAATTGGTTTGACTGAAGAAGGTACCATGTTGATTTTAATTGGAAAAAACTAGAGGGGATTTACAAGGTCACAATTGACTCATCTTGACTATGGGTCAGGACAAAATCAGAATTGGCAAAAGGGAGTTGAGAGTTGAAAGGTCTTTAGAAGAGTTACTGGACATACAAAAGTTTCAGAACCCCTTGGAATTAGACCTTGCTAGCCTAAACTTCTCTGTTATTGAGTCCCCAGGCTAATAGGACTTAGCTAATCAATCACCAGTGAGAAAGTGACCTTCCATCTTGCTGAGACTTTCCTCCTTTGGGTTATAGCTCCAAAACAAGTTGAAACCTGAGGGCTGCAGAATGCTGACCTAGGTTTCATTACCCTGCTAAAAGATACCTCTGGGTGGAGAATTCAGATGCTAATGGACATGAGGCCAAAGAAGACTCATGTAGCCCATCTGTGCGTGCCCAATAGAGCCCAGCCTGAGACATCTATGACACTGCTTTGCAATGCTCCACACTGGTAAACAATACCATAAAGCCAGTAAACTACACCACTCTCAGGCTGAGAGTGTGGCTCAGGGCACTTGGTGCCTCTCTCTATTGTGTGATCCCCAGTAAACATTCCTCTCTTTAAATCTAATATTGGCTTTTCAAAATTTGTTAGAAACAAATTGGGTAAAGTCAAACAAAGACACTTGAGAATCAGTAATTAACTACAATATACCAAAAACCACCCAGGCTTATGTCCCATACTTTTGGGATGTAACAGCAGACACCTCAGGAAAGATGGAAAGTTGAGGTCTAACAGCAAGTGGGTAATACATGGCCATTATTTAGGAGGCTCTGTGTGTGTATGTGTCTGTGTGTGTGTGTAGGGTGAAAGTGGAGTCAACACATGGAAATAATCTGAATTAGGTTAACAGATCACAAGCTAAAGAGTAGGATTCAGAACACTGTGGCTCTCACAGTCATAAGAAGTAGATCATTGTGAGATGACAAATCAAGCGTCCCTCCTAAGCGGAAAGCCATAGTAAGGTGGAAGGCAAAGGAGTCCAGCAGGACAACACGTGTAGGACACCACACCAGAAGCCAGGATTCCAGTGTGAGAGACGCACCCATGTGCCTTAGAGGCAGATGACCTGTTCTTAATCCGAATTTTGATTTTATGATTTTGCACACTTGGGCTATGTAGCTCACCTTTATGAACCATAATTTTCCACCTTTCAGAGAGGAATCAAAATAATTGGTTCTATCTTAAAAAGCTTTGTGAGCATTAATTGAATTGAGGCATTTCACTTCACGAAAACTAATAATAATCACCACTGTGATTAAATCATTGGGAAAAGATGTATTCTGGAAGTAAAAAAATGATGATAAACATGGAAGAAGTGATTGGTGGAATAGCATGTCAGGTAACTGATTTTTTGACCCTTCACCTCTGTACCCCTCACCCAAGTTAGGGTTTGGCTTATAAAGTGTTGACATAGATGGGGTTTCTCAGAAAAGGAAGAGTTACATTCGGTACAAGCACAGTAGAAAAAAAAATAGAATTCATCTAGATGGGCATTATTTTCAGAGACCTGTGCTAATTTCCAGACAAGTTAACATGCATAACTCAAGTTCATTATATCTGGTAGGTGTAGTTTTTAATGTGAGAGAGGCACAAATTTAGGGGATTAAGGATCTGTCCTAAGGAAATTTCTGTTTGTGCAGATATCTGCAGTTCACACCAGGGGTTGGGTCAGAGCTCCAGGCTTGTGATTCATTTCTGTCAATCTGTGTCCATGGAAGGACTAACTGCAGGGAAACCTGAGATCTCTTTGATGGGCTATGAACTTCTGCTTCCTCCTTTGCCCAAAGCTTACGAAAAAGAACTGCTCAAAAAACTAGCAAAGGGTCAGTCAAAACCGAAACAAAAATGAACATTGAACATCTTGTGAGGGGAGGTACTGTGCTCCCCACTCCATTTACATACAGATGCCTTGAATCATAAGTCCTAGAATGTCTAACCCAGATTTCCTGAGCAGGAGATCTAGAAGCCAGGGCAAGTGGCCGTGCTTGGTATATTACTTCATGCATGCGTATGAAGTAATATACCAAGCATGGCCACTTGCCCTGGCTTCTAGATCTCCTGCTCAGGAAATCTGGGTCTATTTCTGGGTTTTTGTTTCTGTCACCCTGGGATAACCTCTTGGCAGGGCATGGTATTTGACTATGTGTTGGTCAATTAATGTTGCTCTCTCTCTCCCTCTTCTTCTTCCACTAGCTGCCTTGGTAAATAAACATTTTAAATTTCCTCTCCACTTCTCTCTGCATGTCTGCTTTTGGGTTTGCCTGGAATTCTTGAGCACCAGTGAGATTCATATCCAGGTCACCCCATCCTTGTGGGTTACCCTGAAACAATTGACTGCAAACTTGCCCAACAGAATTTAATGGGAGGTTATTGGTGCACTAGTGGTGGGTGGGGTGTGAAAGTATCCATTTGTAGAAGTTTAAATCTGTAACCTCCACCATGAAGCAAATATGAAGCTATAAATCTATTTTACCTCATTAAATATCACTTGGAAAACTAAATAATTAGAACAGAGGCAGTCATCAATAGAGTTTTAATTTCCCATGTTTAAATATTTGTGAGTAGGTATGCTCACAATAAGTAAATAAAGCAAAAATAATTATTTTTTACAATTTATCAATTTATGCATACAGAACTGGTGTATAGGCCAGAGGTGCAGGGGCAGAGAGACAGCAGGGATAGAACAGGCGTATTGAGGAAGTACACTGCTGAGGGGCATAGCAGGCGGGTCAGGAGAGGTCTGTTGTGCCATGTGGATTCACCTCCTGGGGTGAGGATGAAACTCACACTGAAGTGGCTGAGGCCAGCTAGCAATGCTGCATCCCAACCAGTTGTGCCACTAGCGAGGGCCTGCAAAATTTATTTTTAAACAACAAAAAAAGAAATCGTGAAAAACATTAATTGCTATCGCTAGACTAACCTGGTAGTGGCTAGCACATCTCTGTAAGTGTGATTAGGGAAGTGGAACAGACTGAAAGTGAGATGGCAAACAGGAAATAAGTTAAACTGGGAATGGAAAAGAAAGGGTCTTTTAGGGTATACAATAAAGGACAGGTTATTAAATCTTGGTTACGGTTATGGAGAAGAAGCAGTCCTGTCAAAGCTGTCCCAAAGACATGGGACTTAATGGTAACTAAGATAGAAATAGAAAATATGCCTCAGAGAGGTGGTTTGAGAAGAAGAGGGGACTAAGATGTTGGGATTTGAAATAAAAAGGAAGAGACAATGTAAAAACCCCAGGTGGAGGACCAGAATCATGGAAAATGAGATAAAACAGATGATGAGGTTGGGAAGGGAACAAGGCAGATAATTAGCATTGAGAGGAAGGCACAGAAAGAGGCGAGGACAAGAGGGTACACTAAGGAAGAGAAGATCGGGGACTCAAAAGGTGAGAGCCTCAGAAACTGAATTTAATGGAAACCAAGGACTGGATTAATAACATGGCTATAAAGCTCTGAGGAAGCTGGCTGACTCCAATGGGACTTACCAGGCATGTGAGGCTCAGATGTTGATCATGCATGCTGCCTAACCAGATGTGGATGAACAGGCTGACTAAGACTGTCCGGTTCCTATGAAGTGAAAAAGAAACCATCAGGGGCTGTCTTAGTTCCCTTTGTCTTGTAAAATCCTGGGCAGAATCGGTGTGGTGGGGTAGAAATAGGACTTGTGGAATTCTAGAAAAAATGCTTTAAGAGGGAGGCAGAGTCCAAATACTGTATTTTCCAGAATGTTTAAGGTGTAAGGGACCGTGTAATACAAGGACTAGCAACACCAAGGAAAGGTGTTTAAGTAACCATAGGTTCAGAGTACTGCACTGTGCTGTCAAGAGAAAAAATAGAGTAGGATCAGTAATGGCACAATAGAAGACATAGGCTGTCCTTTTTTCTGAGTCTCTGCAAAACAGCGTGGCTTCACAAGTTGAATTGAATCCACCAAAGTCCAGAGAGTTCAGGCAACCAGAACCTTAGAAACCAAGAAAGTCATTGTGAGAGAATATAAATATACATTTAAATACTTGAGTTTTACTCAGGTATTGTGTTAACTGTCTATGATTTCACAGTTTAGTCACAGAATTATGTTCTCAAGTCCATTTACTATATACCAGCCCTGTATGGGACAGATCTTAAGGAAATTTCTTAGCACCAAGACTTCTGTATAAAGCTGCTTCTATACATAAAATGTGTTTGAGATTTCATGTTCCTGCAGCTTAAGATGCAAGGAAGTAACTGAATAATAAAAACCTAGAATTCTTGTGCTGTGCTGGCAATGACAAATCTAAGTTTTTCTTATTACTATCTGGTGATGCTCTTCACTTTAAAATTATTCTAGGCAAAACTAATCATTCTCTACAATAATGAAAACACATTGAGAGAGAAGTAGTTTAGAAAATCTGTCAGCAGATAATTATTCAGGTCACTTAGTGACTTGGGGCTTTAACCATCAATGGAAGACTTCTTCAAAACAATTTTCTCAGAAAAGACATTTGCTTTTTTATGGATGATAATATTATTAAGAAAATGGTTTGTATTCAAGAATAAGAAACTTGGACTTACCAGATCCCTTTGAATTCTAGCCCAGAATTTCTGCTTGGATTTTGATTTAACATTTGCCAAGTATATCTGACACACAAACCTAGCCAGACACAGCCAGACAAAGCTCAGTATTGTGAGATTAGAGTTTCTGAGCTTATTTCTTCCTTAGGTCACATAGACTCAGTTTAAACATTTCTTTCCTTTCAAAAGATAATAATTGGCTCTAAACAGAATTCTTATTTCACTGTAAGACAATTCTTAACTTTGATATTCAGAAAAGTTTCCTTGTTTCTGCTCACAGATTATTATTTAGCAGATTGATAACTAATTTTTGTATGGAGTGTGGCCATGTACAATTCATTACAGTATAAATCACTTTTGATGACCATCCTCAAAGGAAGTTACTATCCTCATTTTCTAGATTAGAAAAACATGACTAACTTAAGCTTCAATTAGTAAATGATTCCAAATACTTGCCTGGAATTGCTGTAACTGTGGGCATTTCCTACCTCACACAATTATTAATTTTATCATTTATTTAATAAACACTTATTGAATGAAAAATAAAGGAATACTAGAGGAATGTGTTGTTCATAATTATATGTGCTTCTTCTGTCCAAATAATTTGAATTCACTTGGCCATACTCTTACGAAAATGATTCCTAATATCTCTAGACAAGTAAATGATAGTCTGTAAGTATGGTATCATAGTTCCATAGCTGCTTTTAGTGTGAAACAATGGAAGTAAATACAAATTAATGCTATGAAATATTTTCTGGACTCCTAAGGTGATTTGAGGTCAAAGATGGACAAAAAGATCTACAGGGAATAAAAAAATTGGATAAAAGGCAATATGAAGTGACAAAAATGAAGTAGGTAAGTAAAGAAAACCTTAGGGCCTATACTTTTACTGTGATTATTTTTCCTACCTTGATCCCTACATTGTCAAAAAAAGTGAACTTCTATCACTATAAATCTCTAAGTATGGTGCCTTATTTGAAATTTCAAATGAAGATGATCATGAAAATAGTCAGAACATATTGTTGATATAGACATATAGTTGTAACTGTGGAGTTGTATTAAAAATTGAATTAGTGGACTTTTAATTGGTTGATCCTTTGTCATTTCAACCTAGTCTTTTGATTCCCAAGAATTAAAAAAATGAAATATGGATTTTTTGCTTGTTATCTTAATAGGCTTAAATTTAAAAACATGCTAACATTCTAAAATAACAGTTATCAAAATTTAAGTGTGTAGTTTCCATACCAAAATTCTTGTAATAAGAACCACTCAATTTTATTTTGTTTACTATAGTGTTTTTGAATATCTATTAAATTCAGCATCATTTGTCAGAATGTATAGAGAAAATAAACAAAAATATGACCTCAGTTGTTGCTAGCCCTCAAATAGAAGTGTTAAGTACATGAGTAACACAAGACTCTGTTTTTATATTACTTTTTATTGAGGTAACATTGGTTTACAACATGTATGAGAGTCAGTGGTACAGATTCACACCCCTTCAGATATATATTACCAGCCACAGCCCTACAGCACCCAAATATCTTTTAAAGCCCCTTTTTATATTTGCTCCCCACAACTCTTTGAGCATCAACTCTCGGATCAAATTCCTAGAGCTTATTTTGATTTAGATTTGTCTGTTCTTTTGTTTCTCTATAGTTTAGGTCTGAGTGAAATCATCCAGTATTTGTCTGCCAGCTGACTTATTTTACTTAGCAAAATCCCTTCTATCCATCCATATAATTACAAATATCAAAATGTAATTCTTTCTTGATAGACTAATACTTAATTGTGTATATATAGGATCTCTTTTTAATCCACCAATCTGTTTTTGGATACTTGAACTGTTTGCATAATTTAGCTACTGTAAATAGTGTTGTGGTGGACATGGAAGTGATTGTGCTACCAAGTCAGGGCAAAGAACTGCTATCCTCTGAAAATTCTTTCATTTATAAATGCTTATTTTTCAAAGATCACTTATATGCAATTTCTCATAAATGTAAACATGGATCTACACTCAGATACAGCAATTTCACTCCTAGGAAGATAAAGCTTTATTTCAAAAATAGACAAATATGTCTATGATACTTTGTTAAAAATTGGTCAAATATCCAACAAAAGGAAAATGGAAAAAATCTATACAGAAGAAATGAAATAATAAATTTTAGAGCAGAAGTAAATAAAATAGAAATCAAAAAGATGTCCAAAAACCTATGAAATCAAAAGCTGGTTCTTAACAAAACAACATAAGAACCCACACAAATCACTAGTGATGCTCACTAAAAAAAGAAGAAGAAGAAGAAGAAGAAGAAGAAGAAGAAGAAGAAAACTCAAGTAAATAGGATCAGCAATGAAAGAGGAAAATTTACAACTGACACTGTAGAAATTTAGGTAATAAGAGGTTACTATGAGCATTTATGTGGCAACAATTTCAATGAGATGAACAGGTTCTTAAAATTATACTATCAACCAAGTCTGAATAAAGAAGAAATAAAAATATGAACAAACCAATCAAAAACAAGGAAATTAAAAAAAAAAAGATCAAAACTGTCCCTGAAAACAAGACGGACTTTATTTTATTTAAGATTTATTTTATTTTTGCATACAGAACTGGGATACAGGCCAGAGATGCAGGGTTGATGAGAGGATTCACCAGAGACAGAGTGGGGAGCAGAATAGGCAGATCTACAAAGTAGAGGGGTACAGCGGGTGAGACAGGAGAGGTCTGCAGCGCCATGTGGGTCACCTTTGGGATGAGCGGGCATCCAACTCATGCTGAAATGGCTTTAGATTCTTAGTGCTGTTCTTTACCTGCTGCGCCACCAGGGAGGGCCCAAGATGGACTTTAAAAAAAAAAGATTTATTTTTATTTATTTATGCATGCAAGACTGGAGTGTAGCCCACAGGTGTGTGTTTGGGGGGTTGAGGCGGTAGAGGGTTGTGGTGAGAGAATTCACCAGAGACAGAGTAGGGAGCAGAACAGGTGGATCTACTGAAATACACTGCTGAGGGGAGCAGCAGGTGAGACAGGAGTGGTCTGGTGTGCCAACTAGGTAAGTTACCTAGCTATGGTCAAACTTATGCTGCAGTGGCAATAGCCTGATGGCACTGAGACTAACCCCTTCACCACCAGGGAGGCCTCTCATAAGTGAGTTCTATTGAACTTTCAAAGACAAAATTCTACTCAAACTCTTTCAAAATATTGAGAAAAAGTACTCCTAAACACATTTTAAAAAGCCAACATTGTGTTAATGCACATCAAACAAAGAAACACACATTCAAAATATCTACAGACCAAGCTCATTAATGAACAGAAACAAAAATCCTTAATAAGGTCTTAGCAAAAAGTATCCAACAATGCATTAAAAGGACTATGCATAATGATCAAGTGGGATCTACACAAGGGAGACAATGATGGCTCAACATCTAAAAATAATGTAATTTCTCACATCCACCAATGGGAAAATAAAAACCCACATGATGAGATCAATAGATGCCAAGAATTCATTTGATAATATTCAGTATCCATTTATGATGAAAACCTTTTAAAAACTGAGAATGAAAGGGAAATATATTAACAAAATAATAGTTACTTATGATAAAGCCACAAATTGTATCATTCTCACTGAAGAAAAACTGAAAGCTTTTGTGTTGAAAAGAAAGACAAAAATGTCCACTTTCAACACTACTATTCAACATAATATTAGAAATCCTAGTTGTAAGTTGTAGCAAGTACACATGATAAAGCTATTGAAGCAATCTAAGGTGAGATAGAAAAAGTAGAGCTATTGTTATTTACTGGTGATATGATAATATACATAGAAAACCCTAAAGACCTGCCAGGAAAACTAACCCAGTTCATCCAAGCACAGGATACAAAATCAACACACAACGGTCAGTTGGTTTCTTACATGCAAAGAATGAGCTAGATTAAAGCTACCCTATTTTTTTTTTATTACAAAGTTTATTTTTACACATTTTGCACATTATTTTTTCCCATCTCGATTGTAATCCCCGCGGGTTTCCCATCACCAAATCACCCGTGCCACCACCATAGTCCCGTGCATTTCCCTCCCTTCCCCCCACCCCCGTTTTTGATCCCATTCCCCACTCCGCCCCCATTATTTTTGTTATTTTCTCGCCTGGTCCATTATACTCCTGCTATGAGTGAAACCATCCGGTATTTTTCTTTCTCTTTCTTACTTATGTCACTAAGCATGATCTTTTCCAGCTCCATCCAAGTTGCTGCAAAAGACATGTGTTTCTCTTTTTTGGTTGCTGAGTAATATTCCATTGTATATATGTACCACCTCTTTCTAATCCAGTCATCTACTTTTGGGCATTTGGGCTGCTTCCATGTTTTTCCAATTGTAAATAAAGCTAAAGCTACCCTATTTTTTTTTTTAAAGATTTATTTATTTGTGCATACAGAACTGGGGTACAGGCCAGAGGCTCAGGGGCGGCGAGAGGCATCACCAGAGACAGAATGGGGAGCAGAACAGGCAGATCGACGAAGTACACTGCTGAGGGGAGCAGCGGGCGGGTCAGGAGAGGTCTGGCTCGCCATGTGGTCACCTCCAGGGCAGGCGGGAATCGAACTCATGCGGAAGCGGCTTTAGATTCTCAGTGCTGTGCTTTAACCTGCTGTGCCACCAGGGAGGGCCAAGCTACCCTATTTTTATCAACAAAACATTCTACTGATCAGCTTCGTTAATCTGCCTGTTCTGCATCCCACTCTATCTCTGGTGAATCCTCTCACTGCCACCGTGCTTCAGGCCTGTATCCCAGTTTTGTGTGAATAAATCTTTAAAAAATTACATGATTTTTAGTGAAATAAATTCGGCTAATACTGTAACAGATGTAGGAATATAGGTTCATATCTCTTCACATGATGCTATCAAACCATATCCACCACCAAGACACTCAATCCATAGTCCACTGGTTCTGATTTTGTTTCTTGTTATTATTTTCTCTTTGTTTCTTCATTTGAGGAACTTCATGTAGAATATCTTAAAGTTCAGTGAGCTATGTCTAGTCTACAGATATGTTTATCAATGCAATTCTTAATTTTTGTTAGTTTTTCATTCCTAGCATTTCCTTTTGATTATTTTTTCCTCGAATCTCCATCTCTCTGCTTACACTACTATTTGTTCTTTTATGGTGTCTAATTTTCTGTTTCTCTGCTCACTTATGAAACCCTTAGTACATAAGTCATAGTTATTTTAAATTCCTTGTCTAGTGATTCTAAAATGTCTGTCACACCTCAGTATAGTTTTACTACTGGTTTGCCTCTTTAATCTGTGATTTGTTTCATTTTGTTTCTTTTAACATGCCATGTATTTTTCTTGCCGAATGCCAGATACCATGTATTGTGTAAAATGAACCAAGGTAACTATACCTTTCCATGATATTTTATGATTATCTAGTGAGGTATTAGACTGCACCTTCTATACATTGTAGTTAAGTGTACTAAGGGATAAAAACTTCTCTAGTATCCTTGCTTTTGTTTCCTCTATCATCTTATATTTTCCTAGAGACTTAAAATAAGGTTATGAGTACTGTGTTTTTTGTTTTTTTGTTTGTTTGTTTTTTGTTTTAAGATTTATTTATTTATTTATGCACAAAGAACTGGGGTACAGGCCAGAGTTGCAGGGGCGATGAGAGAATTCACCAGAAATAGAGTGAGAGCAGACAGGCAGATGGATGAAATACATTGCTGAGGGGAGCAGCGGGGAGCCAGGAGAGGTCTGCTGTGCCATGTGGTTTATCTCCCGGACCAAGGATGAACTCACACTGAAGTGGCTGGAGCTAGCTTGCAGTGCTGCATCCTAACTGGTTTTCCCACCAGGAAGGGCCTGCATTGTGTTCTTCTTAATAGTAATTTATTATTATAGAGGAATTTTCTGGTTCGGTGGTGAGGTATGGGGAAGGGAGATGCATCTATCTTTAAAACTTGATGATGGCCCCTGCCCTTGGATGTGACTCTTCTCAGTGCACCTTTTATTCACCCCCTTATTGTTAGGAGGCTGGAGTCTAGAACTGGATGTATCCATTCCATGTCCTAGTAAAATTTAAGCTGGTTAGTCTTCGTTAAAAGTTTCCCCTTAGATCAGGTCTTTGCCAATGAGACAAGAATGTCCTGTATATATTTAAAAGTGGTGAAACATGTAGGTATTATTCTCCTTGACAAGATATAACTTTTTCTTGCTATGAAGGTGGGAATAATAACTTCCAAGTCCTGTAAATGTCAAACTAGAAGACTCCAAAGCAAAACTGGACCCTTGCTATGTTCCTCATGAGGTGTGTTGAATGCATACACCTTCAATAGCATGGACATAGAGAGAGGCTCTGTTTTCTTTAAGGCAGTTTGGCCATAGAACATTTCACTCATCTGCCTTCTGATATTTCATTTTGTTACTCTATGTTGTAAGTAAATCAAAGAAACTGAGTAATCTTTTAGACCACATCATGTTGAAACACTAGTTAAATTTCATACTTTATTATACTTTATTATTATTATCTCTGAGAAATAAATATTGTGTGATGTTGGGGACCGAGGCCAGCATCTGGCGTCTGTCAGCAGCCATAAAAAGGTGAAATGGAGTCCGGATAGAGAAAAATATCCGGGTTGTAAAAGGCATGCGGGAAGAACTCCCTGCCCCCACCTTTTCTTTCTCCTCTTTCTTTTCTCACCCACCTATTATCAAAACACTACTCCATTCTCGCCCATTTTTGTCCCTCACGAGAACCATGTTATCAAACACTGCTACATGTCTAGTGTCTATTGGCCTTCTCCCTTCCTGGCATCCCTCTCCTCCTGTATAAAGCTGAGATAAAACCCAATAAAGAGCTTTTTCTTTGTTCTGCTACACGCGTGTGACTGTTTTCTTTGTTTGCTGGCCCTGGGGCTCCGACTCTCCAGCCTTGCTGGTCAAGGTCCCCCACAGTGTGAGACAGAGATAACGAAATGCAGGCCATTCATAGTAAATCAAATAGTCAATTAAGATAACTTATCTTTCCCAAGTGATGAACATGTCCTTTCAGTCTCAAAAGGAGCTGGTTCAAATAGTGATGAAATCAGAATTCTTTGTCATAGGAGGAAAACTTGATGCCACCTCCATTAAATGTGGAGGCTCTAAGCTTTTACTAAAGGTCATGGGTATTCTGTATACAATACAAGGAGGAAAAAGAAAAAAAAATGTTTTATAATGCACAAATTATTTTTCACTCTTATAAAAAGCTATGAAGTTACTTGTGTCAAAGGACACAAACATGATACTAAATGGAGAAAAAACTATCTTACACCATAATTTTACACTGGGTGAGGGGTGGGGGGAAGTACAGTGTCTGGGCAATGTATTAATACATGGTCATTCAGTAGAACCAGTCTGCTGCAGGATGATGCTCAATCAATAGGTCACTTTTTTTTTTTAAAGATTTATTTATTTATGCATACAGAACTGGGGTATAGGCCAGAGGTGCAGGGGTGGTGAGAAGCTTCACCAGAGACAGAGTGGGGAGCAGAACAGGCAGATCGACGAAGTACACTGCTGAGGGGAGCAGCGGGCGGGGCAGAAGAGGTCTGCAGGGCCATGTGGTCACCTCCCGGGCGGCGGCGATCGAACTCTTGCAGAAGTGGCTTTAGCTTCTTAGTGCTGTGCTTTAACCAACTACGCCACCAGGGAGGGCCTCACTTTTTTTTTTTTTTTAAGATTTTATTTATTTATGCATACAGAACTGGGATACAGGCCAGAGGTGCAAGGCAGTGAGAGGATCCCTCAGAGACAGAATGGGGAGCAGAACAGACATATTGATGAAGTATACTGCTCTGAGGGGAGTAGCTGGCGAGACAGGAGAGGTCTGCTGTGTCATGTGGGTCACCTCAAACTCATACTGAAGAAGCTATGGCTTGCTTGCTGTGCTGCGTTTTAACCCACTGCACCACCAGGGAGGGCCCAAAATCATGTAATTTTTTAAATAATACAATAGTTAAAACCATGTAATTTATTTTTAAAAGAATAATCTTTCTTTCCATGTAATTTGAAAGGTTGCTACTACGCACAAGCCCATACTTTCAGAGTGAGGAGTTATGCAATGCATCCTGGAGGGAGAAAGAACTACATAGAATATTTGGGGATGACCCTTCATCCCATTTTATTTATTTATTCAATTATTTATTTATTCATAATACTATGGACTCAAGACATTTTACAACCTGAGTTACAATAGAATACTACATTAAAAAAATTTGTTTGTTCAAATTTTTTCCACTTTTGGTCAGTCAGTAATATTTCTTGTGACTGCTGGTCCCTTTGATGATTTTCCAGAACTATGGGATTATTTATTTTAGTATATTGTTACTTTTGGTACTACAGTATGTTCCAGGCTCACCTTGTACTTTATTGTCCTCAACTTTTGAATTGTTTCTTACTATTTGTTTTGGAGGTTGGTGTTAAAAACCATTATCTGTACACCATGTATGCCATTTCTTCTAGATTCTCTCTGTTGACTGAACAAGGAAATATATGTTTATATAAGTACCAAAGTATTTACATACCTATAATTTATTCTATATAGATTTATTGGTGTCTACATTAAAATAAAAATGAGTTCACACTGAGTTCTCTAAGTATAATTCATTTCAACATGGATTATTTTAGTCTCATTACCTTTTTAGCTTCCCTGTCCCAACTGAGAAATATGACTCACACCATTTTCCATCTATTTGACTAATTGCTGATTTTAACATGTGTATAACAGTATCAGATTAACACCATCATCGAAAACAACAACTTTGTCAATTATAATACATTTCATAGATTAAGTTGATTTGTCTTTAATGATATTTTGTCATATATTAACTTTAAATATACCTGTGGGTTTATTTCTGGACTCTCAAATTAATGCCAGTTATCTGTGTGTCTCATTTAATTCCAACTACCACACTGTTTTGGTTATTATAGTATAGTTTGTAGCTTTGTAGTATAGTTTGTAGCTTTATAGTACAGTTTGTATTATAGTATAGTTTGATAGTTTGTAGTATCATTTGTAGTTTTGTAGTATATTTGAAGTCTGAGCAGATAATATCTACATTCTTTTCTATCACAATGGTTTGGTGCTTTATGATTTCATATGAATTTTAGCATTGTTGCTCTATTTCTTTGAAAAAAATTGAAATTTCCATAGGGATGATCAAATCTGTATTTTGTGTTAGGTATGGTGGTAATTTTAATAATTCTAATTGTTGGCATCAATTAGCAAGGAATAGCTTTCCATTTTCTTATTTCATTCCCTATAATTTTTAACAAAATCCTGTATTTTTCATTGTTTAGTTCTTTCACCTCTTGTTTATTCCTAGAAATATCTTTTTTATTCATATGTAAGTAGGGTTGCTTTTTTTGGTCTTCTATAATGCAACTTATTTTCATATATTTATGTTGTGTCCTATTACTTTATTGTAATGATTAGTTATTTCTAATAGACTTTCAATGGAATCTCCAATCTTCTGTATATCTTAAAATGATATCTACAAATAGTGACAGCATTAATTCTTCCAATTTTATTTCTTTTATATATTTTTCTTGCTTGAATCTTTATCAAGGATTTCCAATATCATGTTGAGTAATAATGGTTAAAATCAACATACCCATGTTACACATGATCTAAGAAATAAAATATCTAGTTTATTGCTATTGACTGATGTTCACTGTGACATGTTTGGCAAATAAGTCCTTTATTACATTATATTACAGTATATATTACAGTATATTCCTTCCATTCCCATGACTTGAAAGTTTTTATCACAGATGGTGAATCCTGATAATTTTATGCATATTGATATCATGATGCAATGTTTGTCTTTCTATTAGTTATAATGGTGAAGTACATTAATTGAAGGATACTGAATTGTCTTTGAGTCCTTGGAGTAAATATGATTTAATCAAGATCTATGGGTCTTTTTAGATATTGTTGAATACAACTAAGCATGATCTTGTAGAGGATTTTGTCTGCCCATCAGAGATATTGGTTTGTAGTTTTCTTTTTATGATATACTTATGTGCTTTTCTATCAAAGTAATATTGGCTTCATAAAATGTGTTTGGAAGCATTATCTCTTCCTCATGTTTTTTGAAAAAGTTTGAGATGGATAGGTATTAGCTCATACTTGAGGGTTTGGAGGAATTTACTACTGAAACCATCTGGTCTTGTTTTGGGGAAAATTTTGATTGAAGTTTCCATTTCTTTGCTTGTAATTAGTCTTTCAATTTTCCTAACTCTTTCTTATTTAGTCTCAGGAGATTGTATACTTCTAAGAATTTATCGATTTTTTCAAGTTTATCTTTTTTTTGGCATAGATAATTCTGATTGGATCCTTCATTTGTTTCTATTCTGGTTTCATATCTTTCTCATGAATGTCTGATTTTATTTAATATACTCTTTACATCTTCAATCTCTATCATTTTATTTAAAGCCTCAATCTCTACTTGCTGTTTGTTCATTTTATTTGTGATTTTATTAATTTAATTGTATTTATTTTGTCTATCTTGAATTGCTTTTCTGATACATTTTCTTATATCACTTTGACTTGCCTTTCTACATGTTTTTTTTTTTATATCTTTAGTTATCTCCATGTAGCAATTCTGAAGTCTCCATTTGACAAGGATATATAGTTTTCCATGTAATTCTGGCTAGATTCTGGAAAATTGAGCAACAACAGTGTGGGGAGGCTCCATCTGCTGATGCAAATGTATTGTAAGAGTTGGCTTGTGTTTATTCCTTTTGGAAACACCCTAATTCTAAACCATTTCTCCCGTTTTTCAGGGTTGTGTGCCTCCACACCATTTCTTTTCTTCCCATTAAGGCCCCTTGCTGGGCTGGCAGCCCCATTGTTAACTAGCCAATCCCAATTGCTGCCTCCAGGAACTTTTATACATCCACCTCCTATTCAATAAAGTGTAACTCTCATCTCTATGCATGTACAGTCTGTGTTGGTCTCTGATGAACAAGAGGTGCTTTGGTATCAATGCATAGTATCCCTCTGACTAACTCTTAGATCATGTTTCTCTCAAGAACAATGCAATGAAACTTCTCTAGCACCAAGTCGATGATGAAATTCATTGTTCCCCTTCACCTGGAATCTTTCTCCTTAGCTTGCAGATGGCTGTCTTTCCCCTTTGTCTTCACAGCAGGGTCTGACTTCCATGTTCTTAAGATCAGATCACTACATGCTATTGTTACAGATTCCTTAGTTTATATGTATAAAATGGAAACCTTTACAAAGATGCTTCAGACATATACTTGACTTTACAGCATGTAAAAAATGTGCTAGGCTCTGAGGAATCTATAAATTATGTATAAGACTCTTCAGCTGGACTCAAATAATTCATACTTGTGTGGAGGTGGCTAATGGGAAGGGGGTTGGGATATATTCACAAATGTTATAGAACAATGATAGTTTACTATAAAGTATCATGCAAATGAAATAGAAAGTTACAGGCACACTAAAGATAATTTAAGATTCCCACAATTGAGCACCTTATACTATTCAATAAAATATTAAGTTCCTTTAGTGATCTTAATCTCACTCAAAGGACAGATTTCATAAACAACAGATACATCTGGTATAGATAGGTAATTGATATGTGTGTGTGTGTGTGTGTCAGAAAATGAAACAAATGATTATATACCTTCAATGTATATTATTTAATTTATATTTAATTTTTCTTTTATAAAGAGAAATTGAAATAAAAGTTTCCCTTTCTACCCTATGTTTTTTCTGGGGTTATTTTTTCTTTTCAGTCTTAATGGAAATATACTATAAATTATACTTCAAAATTTTTTAAGTTTTAAAGACTTTCTTACAGATATATTTATTTATGCATACAAGAACTAGGATACAGGCCAGAGGCGCAGGGTACGTGTGTGTGAGAGGATCCACCAGATACAGAGTGGGGAGCAGAACAGGCAGATCGGCTGAAATACACTGCCGAGGCGAGCAGTGAGCAGGACAGGAGAGGTCTGCCAAGCCATGTAGGTTACCTCTCTGGCCAGAAATCAATCTAATGCTGCAGTGTGTGCTGCTAGCTTCATAGTGCTGTGTTTTAAACCACTGTACCACCAGGGAGGGCCCCTAAAGACTTTCTTATTCAGTAAAGTTTTAAAAAAACTGCTCTGTATCTTTAACCTAATATCCCAACTTTCACTATTTTAAATAGGATAAACTGTCATTACCAGAAATCAAATAATTACAGGCTATTTGATATTTTGTTCAGCCTATTAAACAATATAATTTGCCTTGTTTAATATTTAGCATTGTACATATCTATTTGTAGTTCTGATTCCTAACTCAATATTCTGAACAATCTAATTTGATAATAGATTATTAATGCAGGGTTTTTTCTTTTTTTCTGTAAAAGAAAATCAACAAGTTTATAAGCTGTCTTATTTCCTAATCACAGAAGTATAAAAAGTTTAAAATAGTATTCCATGATCAGGAATTAATGCAGGTGTCTCTCTTTAGATATGAATGAAAGTTGATATGATTGGATCTTTGTTCTTTTTATGACATAAAAAGCTAATAATTTATTCATTGATTACAATCATTAAGAAGTGTGTTATAATAAATGTGAGAAAGACATTAGTAAATTCTGTTCAAGTAGATGTGATCAGGAAAACTCAGCTCAATGTGTAGTTAAATCACAAGTAGGAAATGCCTGAAAATATTAATACAAACCACTCAATGATACAAACAATGTTGGAAACATTTTTCAACCCATGACAATGTATGTATTTGGCTTTTGGGGGGGCGTTTTCTTACTATTCAAGTTGTTTTAGTGACATATGAACTAATATTTGAAGGTCATAATCAAGAAATATTCCATAAGTCAAATTTTACTAGAATACTCATCTAAATGGAAATGCCTTCTATTCTTAAAAAGCTAGTCCTGGCTCTCCCTGGTGGTGTAGCAGGTTAAAGCACAGACTAAGGATCTAAAGCCACTTCAGCATGAGTTCAATCGCCACCTGCCCCGGAGGTGATCCACAAGGCGCAACAGACCTCTCCTGACACGCCTGCTGCTCCCCTCAGCAATGTACTTTGTTGATCTGCCTGTTCTGCTCCCTGCTCTGTTTCTGGTGAATTCTTTCACCACACCTGCACCTCTGGCCTTTACCCCAGTTCTGTATGCATAAATAAATAAATCTTAAAATTATAAAAAAAAAACAAGCTAATACTTAGAAACAAATGTTTATATACAGAGGAATGGTTCCAAAATATGATAAAAATTTTTGAGAGAATTGTCATAAAACAAAGTAAGTGTAACTGGCAACATCTCATTGAGAGGGTCACTTTATTCAAGTGTGCTCCTTTCAGCACAACTTCAAAATGAAAACAGGCTAGAAAATATCTTCTAGTTTAATAACAAAAAAAAATCAGCATTTAAAAAAGTTAGTCAATATTTATTGGTGCAATATTTCTCAGTTTATCTCCTAATATAAAACTCTTAATTTTTATTCAAATGGAAGCATTTTCCAACTGACCCACCATAGTTGTGTGTGAGGAATTAGGAAGAATGGCAATGCCCATTCTCTGTTCACAGGTAGAACACAGATTATTTTATATCTTTTCTTCCCACTGTCCCTGCAATGCAATCTCTTTTCCACACAAGTAAAATGTTAGCATCTAGCTCCCTCACAGAGCTGTCTAATTTAGACCAGATAATGAGACAGGACATATTTAGGTATAAATAACCCCTATATAACAAAGTGTCATCTTTTGGAAGATATAAATATATAAAGAAAAGCATTAATGTAACAGCAATGGTAAGCATTATGTTTTGTATTAACCATGCTGTCTTAGTGTTACATCGAACATCTGCAAATATTCAATTTTTTCCTCATGGATTTCAACTTGTTTTATTGATAAAGTATTACTAATGCTGGAGCTTTTCAGAAGTATTACTTATTCTGTGACTTATGTGTTGAATTTTACCAACTGATTTTAAGGATAGCCTATTCTCTTTTATAAATGCAAAATTTGCAAATTTTGCTGCTAATTGCTATTTAAAATGATGACTCAGGAATGTCAATATTTTTAGTGTGATTTTCTTCTTCACAACACAAAAACCTGGAGGCTAGTTCCCAGGACAGGTGAGAAGTTACCCCACTTGTCAGTACCCCAGGTCCCTTCATTCTGTAGCAGTGTGACATTGCTGCCCCACTCTCTGCTCAGCCTGCCCCCAGATTCCCCTCCATGTACCTCTTCCATATACATTCCTCATAAAGCTGTTGCTCCCACTTTTCTATTTCTGTGAGATTCTTGCCCTTTCTTTCTGTAGAACCATGAGGAAAGAGAGAAAATTTCATCAGATCTGTGCTGGCTAGGGAGATGTTGCATTTCTGTTTTTGAGCCCACTGTTCAGTTCTCTGGTTATAGAATACCTCTTCTCTAGTGGAAATCCATTCTGCGAGGTTGGTGAAAAACTAAATCTTTCTGACTGCTCCCCGCTGATGCACAGATGGAGCTAGAGAGAACACACAATGGGGAACTGGCTAATTGGTGTATCACACCCCTTAATTATAACTGATTTAGGGATATGGAAATTAGAGCCCCTCTCTTGGATATACGGGTGCAGTGAAAAGAGAGTCTTATTTCCCTGTGATAATGTGAGCTGTATGGAACATGTCACACTGAAACTTCCAGTACTGTTACAGGGCACCCCAATGGGAACTGGGTTGTCTGGTGTGGGTCCTCACCTGCACACTTAAGATTCAAATGTACTGCGGACACTCACAAAAAGGGTCAATAATGGGTATATTTACAAGTGGAAAGGGAAAAGAACAACCCAGAGAAAGAGAGAGAGATACAAGTTAACTGGAAGGAACATCCTACCAGTTCTGCTAACTTGGAACCCCAACAGCACACTGAAAGCAGGTCACGAGCCAAAAGACCAGCCTCCAACCGCAAGGCCATGGGAGAGAGAGAGAGACCAGCCATGAACCACCAGGCCAAGAGACGCCCATATCCCAACCTGGCTGCTCAGCTCCACCCTCAGGTCCCAATGTGATTCTCATTGATATTGATGGGATTTGTAGTTCCAGTATCTGGGGTGGGGGTGGAGTCTATGAAAACTGTAATTGTTACAGTACCACTGTTAGAAAAAGATTGCTGAGAAATGAAGGCAGCACAGAAACACAAGAATAAAGAAATGAGAGTGAAAACGAGATCTAGCATGATCATTTGGGCACTGAAACTGTCTGCTCCTCACCTACCTAATCATCCCCTCCTTGTTCTGCAGGTGAAGCGCCCGTGCTCATGAGCCAGCATCCAGGTGTGGCCCCTGTGGAGCAGGAAGGAAGCAGCCCTTTCCTGGACCAATTACATACCCACAATCATCAGAGAGATCAATCATCGATGAGGAAGAAAACTGTTTTTGAGGAATGAATAAATTCTAGGTTTGGAGAAGCAAATAAAGCCGGTGGATTATGCATAACGAAAGCCCTGTATCACTATGCTAGAATAAGCTGACAGTACGAGCCCTGTCCTTGCACCTGCTTGGTCTCATTCATCTGTGAGGTATCAGTTGACTGTGGGAAGCAGCCCACAGAAAATCACAGAAGCCAACAATTGTAGAATTGAAAGACACCATAGAAATAGCAGCATCCAGTATTTTTGTGTAAGGCTGATTGAGCATAGCAATTATTATATTAACAACCTCTACAGATTACTAATTATAGTGTATAATTCTGTGGTAGATATTCTTCTTGCCACTAATTTAGATCATAATGTGAAAAAGATAATATCTTGTAAAAGATCACACAAAATCTAAATGGAGCTGGGGTTTAAAACCAGGCCAAAAAAAAAGCAGTTTTGAAAGAACTACTTAGGAGGAGAGGTGTGTAGACCATTTTTTGTTGTTATTAACAACAAATTGAAAATTTAAACTTGTATTTTTAAAAGTTGAGATCTGAAAATTTTGACCCAGAAGAAAAAATGGAAATAATGTCTGTCACACGAAGTAGTAGCCAGGACCAATAAAGTTTGAATCAACAATAAATACAGATCTTTTTGAATAAGTGGCATCTCACACTAATTTATGCTTCCAAATACTATGCATATCCTTAGCTACTGTTTTTCTTAGGTTTCAAGCATCAAAAGTGTACCTCTTTTAACTCTGTTCAGAATATAGCATAGTTCTTGGCATAAGCATGAATGATTATCTTTTCAAGCCCCAATTAGTGAAAGGTATCAATGATCATATTTGCCATAGTTATCACTAGTTTTCACAATCCTGGGAGTCACCTGCCGTAATGTATAGTGCCACAAGTTTAATCATAGAGAGAAGATATCATAATGCCTAAAATTTACTGCATATTGAGTTTTCTCTTCTGTCAAAATATATTTGGAATTCCTTAGGAAATAAATTTCTAATTGCATTCCAGATCCTAATTCTTGCAATAAAAAATAAAGTATCCAGCCCAACCAAAGACCAAAACAACTGTCTCCTTAATTTTTTTCCAATTTATTTTTGTCCCTATTTTATTAAACAGCCTAAATGATACACCAAAAGGAATCTCATAACAAACAAGCTCCAATAAATTATGAAATTGAGCCAGTAATTAAAGATAGACAACAAGAAATTTGCTATATTAAATGCGAACAGGACCAGCCTTTTAACTTCTCTTCCTCAGTTTTTCTACTTCTAACAAAAAAAAAAAAAAAATCCTCATCTTGTCCAGACACTGGTTTTTAAATTGCTCTTGGCTTGTAAAGACAAATGCCATGAGGTTTAGGAACAGATAATTTATTGCAATGATGTGGTTTTATTGTATTGGGAATAGGACCAAGACAGCTGCTTATGTTTCTAGGTTGCTTATTTCATTATTTTTTATCAGAGGAGGAAAGTTTTACTTTGAATTTTGTACAGTGAAAATATGTTTTTCATGGGAGAGAACTTTATAATATTGATTCTGGGATCTTGACAGCAATATTGTGGAAACAAGGTGATTTTCTTAAGTAATTGATAGGTTTGGGAAATGAAGATCATAGTTTAGATTTTTGCATGTTTTGTTACTTTACATCAATCATCCACAAAATTGTCATGAGTGGAAAGTTAGAGCAATCATTTTAGTTTTGTTAAAGTATCACAGAAACCAATAAAGAATAAATGATTTACCACAGTAGCCGACTGTTGTGATATTTAGCAGGCATGATATTTATTATATTGCAAGGCACAAAATCATATATACAATAAATAAGTATCTGCTTTTAAAAGTACACAATGTAAATATTATACATTATCATAAAGAATATATGAACACACTCTTGTATTAGAGATGAAAACCACCCTATTGCGTGCAGGTTTATGCCTTTCAGGAATGGAATTTCCATATTTACATTGAATCTTGCATCACTTTCTGCTTAGAAAATAAATATTATTTAATAGTTGACTATATACAGCCTTCTCCAAGTTTTCGCCCATAGACGTTCTAAGTTAGTCAATTAATATATTAATTAATTTATTATATCCCAGTATTCAAAACAGCTCTAATTTTTCTGATAAGTTATTCAAATTTAAGTTTTATTTCTCAATAATACAACATTGGATACAACCATTTTCTTAAAATTCATGAACATAAACTTTGATTAACAAAAAAACCTCTTTCCAAACCATGCTTCCTTTTAGTTTTGAGGATGGAATTTTGATAAACTCTCTGAATAGTAAATGAGCATTCCTAAAAGTATTCTCAGACTCTAAATGTGTGTCCTTTTTAGAACTCTGAGTTTCCATTCTCATTGCTCCCTCCTGCATGGCTGTTTCACATGTCTTTATTTATTTATTTATTTATTTGACCCCAGCTCACGATTAACTATGAAGAGATGTAGCATAGTCAGACATGAGTAGCATCAATATGAGGATATGGGTGCTAATTTAAAGAAAACACATTACTATAAATCCATTCCATAATTGTAGCTCTTATATTTTTGAATGAGTGAAGGAATCTTCAAGAAAAATCTCCTGGGTTTTACTGTTTCATAAAGAGATTTTTTTTATATTTCACACATCAGCAGGGTTTGTTCCTGACACCACTTTGTCTGTAGCCATCTCTACTGCGTAGGAGTCAGAATTTTTAAACACGATGTGTATGCTAACCAATATTTAAGTCATTCCCATCTACATTACAAGGCCACCTAAAAATATCAATGAAATTTAAGACATGCTACAGGAAAATGAAAAGAGGACTTCATTTTCATTAGGAAAATCTCTGCCATGGTGCTTTAAGTAATCAGTGTTAGCTGCCATAAAAATGTGGAATGCAGACAAAATCATAGTAAAATTTTTAGCTACCTGTAAAACCTCAAAGAAAACTTTGGTTAAGAGAGTAATTATAGAAGATAAATTACACAGTGAATAGAATTTACATATGTAGTTATATCTATAGTAACATATATGCTTACAGAAGAGATGATTGTTATTTCTCAATGATCTCTTTCTTTTATCCAGATAATTACAGCAAAAAGCCATTACCTCTAGAACCATAAGTTCCAATGGAGAGAATGGCAAATTTTGTATCATCTGGAAGTATTAGCCAAATTACCCAAAATGTGCTGGACATGGCATTATCCCCTAGAGTGGTGCTCTTCTCAGAACAAAATACCAGGTATGTCCAAGCATCGTGAGTGACATAATGTCTCCATTTAGCCCACAGTTAGGAATGAATGTATTTCTTAAAAGCTGTAAAATAATATCGCAAGATTCAAATGAGCAAAAATAGAAAGAATATAGTAAAAAAAAACACCTATCTATAAAGAGATGCTGTGCATAAGCTGCACACAGATTTTGCAGTGCTACAACCTGGAGTGAATTAAAGATTTCTTGATTCATTAACATGTAAGTTATGAGCACTGGGAAAGAAGCACTGGGAAGGGATGGGAAGGTCAGGAATGTCTTGATTTCAACTCGATTTCACTAATGGTGTCCCCTCGGGAGGCTTTCTGCTAGAAGGTAAGTCATTCTTTATTTACACACATATATTTTTACAGATGCAATTATATATGTATATACATGTGTGCATATATATGTATACACACACAATTATGTGATATTTAAAATACTTTATATGTCTTGACATTAAGACATACTTTAGTACAAGAGTATGTATCTAGCATGCTTGAACAAGCTGTACTTTTCAAGAAAGTAAAGTATGTTGGGAATCATAAATAGCAAAATAATTTTTATTATACATCAACATCAGAAATCTCAATATGGGTCTAAGTTATAATAAAAGTGGAATTCTCATCACACAGCCACATGAAATTCAAGTCTATAGATAGAGGGAAAAAAAAGAACTGAGCATGGAGCCTGGAAATGGTTCTTGTTCTTATTAAATTGTTGTTATCACTGGTAAATATCTGAATTGGATGTCCACTAAGCTCTTAAACTATTTTAAAAAATTCCATTTTTGTAAATGGAGCTTTTAAAATCACATTGCATAGAAAGACCACAACAGATGGGTCTTGAACTAAATCTTAGTAACCACAGGAAATGGCTGTTTCTTTGTTCATAAAGGAAACTGGGAGTCAGTCTTGATTCCCTGACTAGTAATTGCCTGCTCCAATCTTCTGTACTCCATTCCTACATCCTTGATGCTTCCACTGACCTAATTTCTAATGCAACCTGTGTTGCATGACTTCAGATCTTCAGATTTCTAAAAGTTTGTTTAAAATTCTTACTTTCCATCTCAGACTGCGGTAGTAATCTGAGTTAAACCTAAATCATTGAACTCTTCTCTTCCTGGAGAACTATAAGAAGTCATCTCCACGACTAGTCATACTGGCTTATTTATTCCATCAACATCTTTCATGTAAGCAGGATCTTGCACTGTATTTCTGACTCTACTAGTGCTCTGTCGCTCCATCCTCATTTTAATTGGAAAGCAGAAGTCCCTGAAACACCGCTTGAAGTTTTCATCTAGAAAGGCATAGAGAATGGGATTGAGACTGCTGTTGGTATAACCTAGAGCAATGCAAAAGTAATAGCTGGAGAGGGCAGCTGTGCTGTGAGAGGTGCTCCCTAGAGCCTCCACAAGGATGAAAATGTGAATGGGGGTCCAACAGATAATGAATACTGCCACCACTACCAGGACGAGCCTGGTGATCCGACGCAAGTTGCGGTCTTTTTCTCGGGAGCCAGAAAGAAGCCGGACACTCTTTAAGCGTAGAATCATCAGGGTGTAGCAGATGATGATGATGATGACAGGAATCACAAAGGCAAAGATAAAGACACAGATCTTCATGAAGAGGTCCCACCAGGAGTAGTCATCATCGGGAAACTGCAAGGAGCACTCAATGACATCCATATCTGAGTCGAACACAACAAAGAAAACCATGAAACAGGTACACGATTGGTGGTGCAGCTGGTTAAAGCATAGTATTAAGAAGCTAAAGCCACAGGTGACCCACACCCACATATAATTAAGAAGCCCCCACAGGTGACCCACATGGCACAGCAGACCTCTCCTGACTTGCCTACTGCTCCCCTCAGCAGTGTACTTTGTTGATCTGCCTGTTCTGCTCCCCACTCTGTCTCTGGTGAAGCCTCTCACAGCCCCTTCACCTCTGGCCTGTATCCCAGTTCTGTATGCACAAATAAATAAATCTTTTAAAAAAAAAGTACAAGATTGTTATTACCCTGGCTGCAAAATGTTTTAAGTGTCAACTTGAATCCCTTTCATTGCAAAGGACCAGCTCATTTATGATGAGCTATTACTTGAAGCAGATCACTTAATCAGGAATGGATGCCATATGGATTAAATTTAACCCTGTCTTTGTGCATAGAACAGGGATGGAAAGTCACCATTTGTTGGAAACATAGGCAATTACTATAGAATGTGAATTATCCAGTTGTGGAAAGTGGTTGATATTGATTATTTTCAGGAAGGCTAAATTGATAATGTGTAGCATTAATGCTTATTTGCATTTCTAGTTATTAACAATTCTCCCAGACTTCAGGATCTGACAATAAAAACTACTATCGATTCACACTTAATGACTAGGTATTTAACCATAATAAAAAGCAGCCTTAACTGAAAAACACTGACTGATTTATAAGAAGTCATGATGTATGACAATGAAAGTTTATATAAAATTTGTCTAAACATGTATCAGGTATTGTAATTTAAACAGAAACACTGTGATTATGTGACATTGCTGAAACATGAAAGAAGGGAGGTAAAGGAGAGGAAGAAAATCTGAGGAGGAAAATTAACATCATTATTATTGTCCTCAAGGAAATTCACAAATAAAGCAGACAATCTTCCTGTTTATCAATATTGACTACATAACTCAAATACAATAAATATGTATGAATATACTTAGAAAATTGCTTTACTAGCTCTACTTATCTTTGCTGGATAAAACTCTCTTCACATTGACTTTAATATTACAAAGAAAAGAGATTAGAAAGAGGAGAGACCTAGGATAAGTAGCTTTCAAAATACTATCATAGAGGACCTGACATCCCAAGGTCTCCTTTCTCAGCAATCAATCAGTCCACACATTTTCTCTTGTTTCTGAAAAACCATTGAGCACAGAGAGGCCAATTTCATTTTGATCTAATCCTTACAGATAAAGTAATCATCACTGATACTACGAATTTGATTTTTATAATAACATGATTTTATGAAGACATTAAGAAAATCTGACACGAAGATAGTATGATTTTTGGGAGAAAAATCCTTTTGTTAAATAAATTACCTTCTTAAAATTTAAACTAGAAACAATTTAAAATACAAGGAATATAATCATTTTGGACAAATAATGATGACTCCCTTAGAGATATTTATTACTTTTATTGAATACCAGGTCAAAACTGAGTAGGAAATAAATTTCTTAGCTATTCTAAAAATTCATTATCCAAATTATTATTACTATTAAGACTATTAGAAATTAATAAGCATCTCTTTTCATTTTCCCTTTACTGTTTATGCTATTAACAACAGTTAACCAAATTATTAAAAATCATCACCATTATCTACAATTGAGATGGAAAAAAAATGTACAAAATGATGTAAAAATAAACTGTTATATAAAAATAAATCACCATTATCAAAGAAAAGCATTTATTAAACAAATTTTGATAGGTGGTACAAGCAAAAGTCTGAATTTCAGAAGTGTTGTCTCCTGGGTTTATCTGTTGAGTCTACTTTCTTTGAAGAGAGGGCATATGTTTTATTTTTTCTGCTTAATTTTTTTTTTTTTTTGCATTTCAACAATGTGTGCTTCTTAGGGTTGATCTCAACTAAACTGCCATTTCAGAGATGCTGATATCAATGTTGATTCTTCCAAACATCCCTCTAACCTGCAACTAATGTTATTTCTACACATTATACTCATCCTACTTAAACTCTAGACAGACTCTTCACTAACATTTTTCTCTCCATCCAGAATGTAAGGTAGCTACCTAATATACCTTAATCAATACTTAATCCCTGCCACAAAGGGTGGATGGAACATATAGTACTTAGTAAGAATAATTTGAAAAATAAGCAAACTAATATCACATAGAAACCCTAAAAAACTGGCATGATTAAAGCTGGTAGTAGACAAGAGTAACCTGTTCAGATTAACAAGGCATCACAAGGGCAGATGTTTAATTTTAACTTCTTTGCATATAGAAGGCATTCAATAACTAATTGATGAACAGATGGAATAATTAACTATAGCCACTTTTATAAGACTGGAAAACATCCAAAGGTAGAATTGTAAATATGTTCCCAAAATGTCAATGCATTTGAATTTACACCACCAAAGAGAAGGTACACAGACAGTCACCATGGAAATTCAAATACAAACACCATTTTTATTAAGTGTTCCTTTTCAGGAGAAAGAATGCATTTTTATATTTAAATATGTGCAAAGACTGACTGTGAAATAATAAAAAGATTTTTCTTGAAAGTGGTAGCAAAAAGAGGACAGTAATGGTCATACTTATATCATACAAACTTTAAAAGCTATGACAAGAGGCAAAGATGGACATTATATAATTATTAAAATGTCAACTTACTAAAAGGATGTAATAATTGTAAGTATGTATATATTAACAGAGATAGAAATACATAGAGGAAACTTTAATATACCACCTTCATTCGGTTAGAAATCATTAAGAAAATACACTTAAACAACAATATGAATAAATATGAACTTGGTAGTGGTAAGAGATTTAAAATATTCAAAGAAAAAGACACACAGCACAGCACACTTTAATCAGCAACATTATCATTAAAGACAGAAGGAAGGGTTACAGACTTCACTGAAAAGCAAAAATTAAGAGCATGTACTCAGTTTTTATGGAAAACAGTATGGAGGTTTCTAAAAATATTAAAAATAGATCCACCATATGATCTACTATTCCACTCCTAAGTATAAAATCCAGTAGTACGAAAACCCTAAATTGAAAGGATATAAGCACATTTATGTTCATTAAAGGTGTATTTACAATAAAAATTTTAAGGGAAGAATTTAAGTTCCCAAAGTCAGATGAATGACTTAAGATGTGGTGTAAATACATAATAGGATACACAGCGATTAAAAAAGTGAAATCCTTTATTTGCGACAAAGTGGATGGAACTGAAGGGGGATTATGCTACGAAAAATAAGTTGAAGGGGAAAAACAAATACCACATATATGTAAACTAGTTTACATATATGTGGACTATAAAAAGAAAGCATAGAAAAACTAAACCAAAGTGAGTGCTAGAAGTCTCGCTACAGAATGAGCACATCAGAAAGGAAACATGTAGTATGGGAAACAAAGTGAAAAGTAGCCAATGGTGATAGGTAGCGAACGATTAATAAGACAATGAAAAAATAGCCTAAACAAAGTACCGATGTCAAAAAATAAAAAAGCAAAGAAAAACTAAAAACAACAAAAAAGAAACATTTATATCTCAATAATTACCTTGAATATAAATGGCTTGAATTCACTGATGATGAGCCATAAAGTGGCTGAGTGGATTTCAAAACAAAGTCTAAACTTATGCTGTTTGCAGGAACTCATCTTACTTAATAAAGACATGTGCAGACAGAGTTAAAGGCTGTAGGACAATCCTACCACCAAATAGCAATTAAAAAAATAATAACTCAGAAAATATGGAATAGCTATACTTATAGCTGATAAAATTTTCTATTTAGAAAGGCAATAAGAGATGGATGGTATATTACTAAGGGCCAAATAAAAAATAACACAGTGCCCTCCCTGGTGGCCAATGGGTTAGGACGCAGCACTGCAAGCTAGCCACAGTTGCCTCAGTGTGAGTTCAATCTCCAGCCCTGGAGGTGACCCACATGGCATGGTACACCTCTCCTGTCTCACCTGCTGCTCCCCTCAGCAGTGAACCTTGTTGATCTGCCTGTTCTGCATCCCACACTGTCTCTGTGAGTTCTCTCACTGTCTCTGCACCTCTGGCCTGTACCCAAGTTCTGTATGTATAAATCAATAAATCTTTTAAAAGTAATTAAAATAAATAAACGAATAAAAATAACATAAATATATCTGCAACAAATGATGGCTGTCCAGGTTTATAAAGCAATTATTAATAGTACTAAAGAGGGATAATAATAACACTACACTAGAGGACTTTAATATTTTAATTACAATTATAGAGATCAATAAGACAAAGAAAATAAAAGCTTTAAAAGAAGTAGATCAAAAAGAATGAACACACAGCTATAAAATACTTCACCAACAACCACTGAATACAATTTTTTTTAAGCTGCTCATACAGTGTTTTCAAGGACAGACTATATATTGAAGCACAAGTCAATTTTCAATAAAATTATGAAGGCCAAAATCACAGCAAGAACTCTTTCTGATCGTAATGCCATTGAGCTAGAAATCAACTATAAAAAAGAGTATGTCTGCAGAGAATAAACAATATGCTATTTAAGAGCTTTTAGATAAAAAGTGGAAATTAAAGCAAAATTGAAAAAATACCTTGAGACTAATGAAAATGAAGATCCAAGCTATCAGTGTTTATGGGATGCAGCAACATTTCTTAAGAAGGAAGATAACTGCAACAGAGGCACACACTAAGAAACAAGAGAAATCCCAAGAAGTTAATATTATACCTAATGCAACTTGAAAAGGAGGAATAAACAAGACCTAGCTAGTAGAAGAGTGGAATTAATAAACAAGCTGAAATACATGATAAAGACCAAAGAACATATAAAAATAATCAAGGAAATTAAGAGTAGATTCATTAAGACAATAAAACTGATATGCATTTAGCTAGGCTGAAAAAGAACATAAGGGAGAACCATTAATAAACAGAATTAGGAATGAAGAAGCTGCCAAAGATGGCATAAACATAATAAAGATTATACATTAGTCTGAACAACTATATGCTAATAAATTTGATTTCCTTGAAAAAAAAGACAAACTCCAAAGGCAATATATTTGCAAGGACTAAAGCGGGAAGAAAAAGAAGTGTTGCATGAACTGGTCACACACACGAAAACTGAAATAACAATCAAAAATTATTCCCAAAACAAAAGCCCCGGGTCAGACAGGTTGACAAGGGAATTATATCAACGTTTAATGATTTAACTACGTTGTAGTTATTTTTAAAAATCCAAGAAGGGGAAATGCTCCTTGATATATTATATGAAATCAGAAAAAGAATAAGAAAACTCATTACTAATATTCCTGATAAATACTGATGGAGAAATCATCAACAAAATATTAGCATATCAAATTCAATCATAAATTACAAAGATTGTACATCATGGTCAAGTGAGATTCATCCCATATTTGCAAGAATGGTTTATAATATGCAAATAAATCAATGCAATATATTAATCACAACAAAAATGATAAAAAATTTTATGATAACCTCAATAAATACAGAGATGAGACTTAGCACTTATCTATGATAAAAACCTAAAATAAGGTGGAAATTAAAAATAAATAACATAATTAAGGCCATAGATTATAAAACTAAATCAGTATAAGAATTAATGGTGAAAGCTGAAGATTATTCCTTTTAAGATCAGGAACAAGACTAGGAAGCCCATCCACTCTCACCACCTTGTTTTATTAGTATTAGAAGTTTTAGCTGGAACAATTAAAAATGATAGGAAATAAAATATAAGATACTACATATAGAATATCCTAAAGACCATCAAAGAGGTATTAGAAACAACAAATTAATTCTGCGAAGTAGTATGTTGAAAAATCAATATGCAAAGTTGATTTGCATATTTCATTTTTATACACAAGCTGTGGATGAAAAGAAAAGCTAAGAAGACAATCCCATTCACAACAGCTTCCAAAAGAAATAAGTACCTGCACAGATAGTGGTGGCAGGGCCTAGTCCAGAGTCTGTACACACAAGCAGCAGGAGGTTATGGTACCCACTGAGTATGACTCTTGGAGCAGCAAAAGTGGTACCACACTGAGGAAGTGGCGGTGGCAGTAAAGGCCTCTGGCTTAGCCCTGGGTTTCCTGCAGAATAGGAGACCTAACGTCTTCTGCCCAGCAAACCATATCTTGCTGTGATGGTAAGAGTGGAGGTTCATGGCTTTACTAGCAAGAGTAGCTGTTAATATTTAGTGGAATGGACACTGCCATGAACACATCCTACAACTAAGAGAGGGTCTTGAGAATCCCTTCAGACATTGGAAAAGAGTGCAGGTTTCAACAGAAGTGATATTGAGGAGGTTCACAATTCAGTGAACAGGAGGTAGGAGATGAGAGGAGCGGTCTGGGGCACAGGGTAAGGAGGGCAGGGCTGTCCTCCCAAGAATTCCAAGGAGAGGGAAGCAGAGGTGGTGTGGAGCCAGACAATCTTGAATGAGGGAAAACCATGTTGGGGAGCTATGGTGCTCAACATGGGCTGGGTTCCCACAAGATGAGAGCAGAAAAGATGCTCTGGTCTGTGTTTCTCTTACCTCCTCCACTGGGACCTGTGCTTACCTCACTAGGAACACACAGATTGCCAAATTTCTGAACCCCAAAGCCTATAGAGGGATATCAGTGGTGCCACAAACACAAACCACACTCCAGCTGATTCATAGTAACAGTTGGACCTGTCCAGGGTCCCTACCCACCTTCCTGAATCAGCAAGTGCAAACGAGTTCTGAGAACCCACAGAAGCAACAAAGTCCGTACATAAAGTGAAATATGTCAAAACCACATATGTGGTTTTCTGTGTCACACAGTCAGTGAAATATGTCAAAACCACATATGTGGTTTTCTGTGTCACACAGTCTCCTGTGGGATGAGTAAAATTAGAACAAGCCTCTAAGTTCCTGCTACAGACATTAAAAAGATAGGGAAACTTTATGTGTAATAAAAGGGACAGACAAAAAGTACAATACATGGCAACTCAATATATCAAGAAAGTTTAACATCATAAAGTGAGAACAACTCTCCAGAATTCAGACACAAAGGTCATAGAATAGTATATCTTCTTAACAAAAAGATAGTTTAGAATTACTATAATAAATAGATATGTCTTCTAATGTATCTTCTAAGATATAGAAGATAACTCAGAAAGGCAAATGATTGAAAAGGATTCAGGAAAGCTGCTCAAAAAACAGAAAAATGAATGCTATCAGATATAAATCATGAACACAAGGTAAACATTGAAGCTTTATATAAGAAAGTAGCAGAAATTCATGTAAAGTGCTCAATAAGAGATCAAGAACTGAAGAGAAAATTATGGAAACAGAATAGCCAAAATGGAAGCTCAATTTAGTGACTATGAATATAATAATGTACTAAGGACCCAGGAAAGTGAAGAGAGAAATATAAAGTAAAAAAACAGAAATGGAAGAAGCAATTTTAGCAATATCCAACTTTACTAGGAAAGCCAAAATAAGGGTAATGAGTATCACAAGAGCGTGAAAGAGAGGACATAAAATAAACTTACAACCAAAAAAAAAATTTATAAAATTTGAATGGATATTATTATTATTTTGTAAAGATTTATTTATTTGTGCATACAGAACTGGGGTATAGGCCAGAGGTGCAGGGGGCAGTGAGAGGATTCACCAGAGACAGTGTGGGGAGCAGAACAGGCAGATTGACGAAATACAGTCAGGAGATGTCTGCTGTGCCATGTGGGTCACCTCCAGGGCAGATGGGGATCAAACTCATGCAGAAGTGGCTTTAGCTTCTTAGTGTGCCACCAGGAAGGGTTTATTATTATTTTTTTTTAAAGATTTTTAAAAGATTTAAAGATTTATTTATGCACATAAGAATTGAGGTAGGTCTCCCTGGTGGCATAAGGGGTTAAATCTCATCACTATGAAGCTATCAGTATCCACTGTAGCACGAGTTCAATCCCTGGCGTGAGAGCTGATCCACATGGATCAGCCTTCTCCTGTGTGGTGTGGTGCTCTCTCAACAGTGTATTTCAGTAGATCTGCATGTTCTGCTCCTCACTCTGTTTCTCTGATGAATCCTTTCACTCCTGCACCTCTGGCCTATACCAGCTCTTGTATAAGTACATAAACAAATAAATCATTTAATTTTTTTAAGAAAGAACTGGGATGTAGGCCAGAGGTACAGCAGCGGGGAGGGCAGGTGGGTATGAGAGGATTCACCAGAAGTAGAGAGAGGAGCAGAACAGGCAGCTATACTGAAATACACTGCTGAGGGGTGCAGCAGGGGAGATAGGAGAGTTCTGCTGTACCACGTGGGTCAGCTTCTCAGCCAGGGATCGAACTAGTGCTACAGTGATTGCTGGTAGCTGATGAGACTTCATCCGCGCACCACCAGTGAGGCTCTTAAATGATGTGATATGTTAACACTTTATATAATAAAGGACACATATATCAGGAAGACATAAATAAAGGGCAAATATATCAGGAAGACATGGCTAAAAATATATATGCACAAATGAAGGAGTATCAAAATATACATGGTATTTACTATTGCATAGAATATTTCCAAACCTATGAGGTCCACATTTCTCTGATACTAAATAAAAACAAGGACAGTAATAAGTAAATAAATAAATGAATAAATAAATAAAACCACATGCCAGTATCTGATAAACACAAATACAGATATCCCCAATATAATATTAGCAAAACTAATTCAATCTTAAATTAAAAGGATCACACACCATGGGCAAGTAGAATGTACTGCAAGGAAACAGAGATGGTTCAGTTATCTGGAAATCATTCAACATAAATGACCACATCAACAAAAGGAAAGGTAAAAATCATATGGTCAGATCAATAGATGCTAAGAAAGCTTTTTAAGACTTAACAGCCATTTCTGTAAAGATCACCAAGCAATGAGAACAGATAAAACATACCTCAACTAATAAAGATGACATTTTTAAATAATCCAGTAAAAAAAAATGGGCAGTAGAACTCAAAAGACCTTCTCCAAAGATGAAATGAAAAGGGTTCAACACCCTCATAGTCAGGGAAATACAAATCAAAACCACAATGAGGTACCACCTCACAGCAGTGAGAATGGAACATGGTAAGAAAGCTAACAACAAATGCTGGTGAGGAGGTGGTGAAAATTATTCCAACCACTATGGAAAGAGTGTGGTGTTTTCTCAGATTACTAAAAATGGAGTTGACACAGAAATTCCACTCTTAAGGATCTACCCAAAAGACACAAAAACATTAATTCAAAATAACAGATGTACCCCTATTTTTATTGCAGCACTATTTATAATGGGTAAGACTTGGAAACAAACTAAATGCCCCAAAATAGATAACTGAATCAAAAAGATGTGGTATATATATATATATATATACACAGTAGAATATTACTCAGCAAATATGTGTGTGTGTGTGTAAAATGCCAATTAAGGCAACATGGATGGAATTAAGAGGGATTATGCTCAGTGAAATTAGAAAGAAAAAGAAAAATAGTGGATGGTTTCACTTATGGGAGTAATACAGGGAAACCAAATAAAGAATCAGGAGGGGAAACAACAATTAAAAAAATACAACAAAACTAAACAAAAATTATCAGACAACTATAAATCAGAGACATTCTGCAGGGGAGGGGTGAGTGAGAGGGTACAAAATGAAGGCAGAAAGAGCATAAGGAACTAAGGTGATAGTCTTTGGTGAATTATAGTGGAAATTCTATGGGGACTACACCTAACATAAAATATATAAAAATAAATAAATTAAATATAAAAATAAAAGTCACATTTATCAAATATACAGCTAATATATTCAATGGTTAAAAATTGAAAGCGTTTCCTCTAAGAGCAGGTATAAAACAAGGATATCTACTCTCACTATTACTATTCAACATAGTACTGGAATTTTTAGCTAGTGTAATTAGGCAAGAGAAAGTTATAAAAAGAATCAAAATATGTAAAGAAGTGAAAATGGCATGAAAAGGTGTTTATCATCACCTATCATCAGGAAAATGCATATCAAAACCATTGCAAGATGACTTCACACCTGTTAGGATGGCAGTTATTCACAGAAGCAAAGTAAGTGGTGACAGTGATGTAGAGAAAAGGAAAACTTGGTACATTATTGGTGAAGTTAGAAAGATAAATTAATGCATCCAGTATAGAGACTAATACAGATCTTTATAACATCAAAAATAGTGATAGCAGATGATCTAGTAATTCCACTTCTGGGGTATTTTTCCAAAGAAATTGAAATTAGGATCTCCAATGATGTTTGCCTTCCTAAACTTAACATCAGTACTCACAATAGCCAACATATGAAACCAACCTAATGTTCATTGATGAATGAACAAATAAAGGAACTGTGAAATAGATATACCGTGTGGTATTATGCTAGATGGAATGTGCCTGACACATAAAGACAAGTACTGTATGATTTCATTTATATGTGGACTCTAATAAAATCATCATACAGTGAACAGACTGGTGGTTTCCAGGCATGGAAGGGAGGGCGAAATGGGAGGTGATGTCCAAATAGTAAAAGGCTTCAGTTATACAAGTAAGCAAGTTCTGAAGATCTACTGTCGGGCATAGGTCCGATAGTAACACTCTACACAGTGCTTGCACCTTTGTAAGAGGGTAGATCTTATGTTTGATGTTTTTTCATCCACACAAAAAATAATTATAAAGCAGGAGGAATCTTTGGGATGTGTCAGACAGGCCTATTGTCTAAAGAGGGTTATAGTTTCACAGATCTAAAAAAAAGTCTTTTTTTTTCATTTTATATTACTATTGGAGGGTCATAATTTTTCTCTGGTCACATGTTCCAGTGCTGCATGGCTGTTTTAATTACAGAGTTAGTTCTAATATCTAAACTAAAGTTTCCCTTGTGAGTATTCTTTTTGTTAACAATAATTGTTTCTGTTCTTAGTTATTATAATGATTCATTCCTAGCTATCATAGTCATAGGCAGACTATGAATTCCAAAATGAATAGTACACAAATGTATAGTATACAAAATGCTATATTTAATATTTTATGCTCATGAAGTGAAATTTTTCTGAACAAATCCACAAAACATGGCTAAACATAAACAATCAGCAGAAAATCATGTTAAACTCACATGAGTACACACCAGACACTGGGCCCTTTGCCAACTTCCCACACATTCACTGGCTTAATCTAGAAAACACACTAGGAGGTGGGTACTTATATCCCTGCTTGGCAGATGAGAAATTGAGACACCACGGTCTAAGGCTTTCCAAACTGATGCTGTCCATAAATGATGAAATCAAAATTCAATCCCAGGCAGTTTGAGTCCAGAATTTGTGCTACCGGTTGGTAGCACAAAGTAAGTCTGCTACTTTCTGAAAGTAGTCTGCTACTTTCAGAGAGCTTTCTCCATACACATGTGACTGCGGACACCCAATACCGTCAGTCCTGATTTAGTGTATAACAATTATGTAAAATGCTCCTTTTTGTCATCTAGGCTTGACAGGAACTGTGAGGCAATACTCCCTCAGGAGCACACTGGGTAATGTGGGTCAACCTTTCATTCACATAAACAAACTTTCTGATTTAGAAACAGAAGACATAGTGGCTGATTTTTCCCATTTTTTCCATATTTGTTGCTCCCATTAACCTGCCGACACTGATAAATGTTTTCTTCCACTGCATCTACACCTGTTCATCAATAGCAATTCCTTTATAGAAAAATAACATCTATATTCATTTCCTCTTTCAACAATTTTAACTGAAATCAATTTCTTCCAGTATGTCATTTTCTGACAGTGATTAGAAGAGTGTGGTGGTGAGATATAAAAATCAGGTCTTTGCCCTGAGCTAAATCATCCATCTTTTCATATAATTTAGTCTGTTTTTCTACGGTGTTGCTGTGGCATCTCCACCTGAATCTTACTATTTATGGACACCTAGGACTCAGAGGAGTTTCTTGCACTTTTATGTTTGTTATATGCATGAAGAAACACAATCTGTGTGCAATTAATCATATTCAGAAATGCTTCTCTGATAAAATTGGGTATTTCTTAAAATGTACTAAGTATTATAGCTTTAAACCTATGCTACAAGTTTATTTTATAACTTCAAAAGAAAAGGATTATGCTCCACTAAAAATGTGGACCTTGCAAGATAAGCTATGATTTTGCAACTGCCCTTTTACTCTGACCTGGAAAGTTCCTGCTAGACATATTCAATTATGTGTACTCATAGTTATGAACCTCTCTAATAAACTACCATTTAGACAACTTCTAAGGCAATAAATAGCACTTTAAAAGTCCAAAGTGATCTTTCTAATTCCTCCCCCCAAATGAATTGCTATTAAGACCAAAGATAATTTCACAGACTTATCTTTTACTGGTGAAACAAACCCAGAATGATAATTCTCACCTTTGCAGATGAGAAATTGAGACACCAAGGTCTAAGCATATTTCCAAAGTGATACTGCTCATAAATGTTGAAATCAGGATTCAACCCCAGGAAGCTTGCATCCAGAATCTGTGCTGCAAACCAAAAAACCTGACTCCATTCAGTGACCTTTCTCATTGGTGGTAGGTTAGAGTCACCTGAGATCTCAAAACCTTTCACGCCCAGATGGTGCTTCAGGCAATTTCAGTCATACCCTCCAGGCATCACTACTTTATAAATTACCCAGGTAATTCCAATGTGCAGCCTAGGGTGAAAACCATTGTCTTTGGAATTTAGGGAAAAGGACAAGTATCCTGTTTCTGTGGGTTAAGGAACCAATATGTTCAAAGCCTAAAGGTTTGGTCATCTATGAACCATCTACAAACCCAAGTTTGAATGTTATCCTGCCCAATGAAGTTGTTACGACAGTGCCATGGAGGTTACCCCTAAGGAAGAGTAAGTAGTGTGTTTCTAATGATTTAGGGCCTTTTTAAGAGAGAAAAGGAGTGACTAGGTGTTATCTTGGTATTGTCAGGATTTAGTGGAATTTTATCTTAAAGCCCACATGCCTGTAGTTCCTTACTTCAACTTTCCAGATTCTGGTAAGCATTTCTTGAAGAGGTAGTAGGTTGGGGGTCTGTATTTGGATAATATCATTATTCTATTCCATGTTTTGATGTGGAAAAGAACACAAAAATGTTATTATCATCCTCATGGATTTAGGCGTTGTATTTCTACTAGCTTTTGACTTTTCCCCTAGATGTGTGTCTGATACACTTCCAAACAAGTCTATATAATTAGAAGTTATACTCATGAAAATGACTGTCCTTACCTTCTCTCACTTTGGTTCCTCCAAGGACTATTGCAGATATGCCAACAGATGAAGACAGGAGCCAAATACAAATATTGATGATCTTTGCTTTCAAGGGTGTGCGAAAGTCCAAAGCCTTGACCGGATGGCACACAGCAATGTATCTGTCCACACTCATCATGGTCAAGGTGAATATGCTGGTAAACATGTTATAGTAGTCAATGGAAATGACAATCTTGCACAGTACATCCCCAAATGGCCAGGAATTCATCAAATAGACAGTGCTCTGGAATGGCATGGTGGTAGTAACTAATGCATCCGCCAAAGCCAGGTTGAATATATAAATGTTAGTAGCCGTCTTCATTTTTGTGTATCTAAAAGACAAGAAACAAGATCATTGCTCCTCATCTTCACATCAAATCTATGCGATAAATGTGTTGGATTATTGAATTTGCTTTTCCTTCACCTATTCTTTATGCATTTATTGAGTGTCTAACATATAAAAAAGCTATTTTAGAACTGTGCTAGCCAGGCATAGAAAATTGGACAAAAATCTCTTACTCTAGTGATTTTCTCAGAAGACATAATTTTAATGAAAGTAAATAGCAAAAATAGATAAATAGGTGAATAAAAACAGATAATTTCAAAAGACTTGCATATAATACAAGTCTTTTTTATTTATTTATTTTTTGTGACCATTTTACTCCTACACAGAGTTGTTGGTTTCTAAGCATTTTTAAAATACTTTTTTTTAAAAAAGATTTATTTATTTTGCATACAGAACTGGGTACAGGCCAGAGGTGCAGAGGCTGTGAGAGGATTCACCAGAAATAGGGTGGGGAGCAGAACAGGCAGATCGATGAAGTACACTGCTGAGGGGAGCAGTGGGCGGGTCAGGAGAGGTCTGCCGCTCCATGTGGGTCACCACCCGGGCAGGCGGGGATTGAACTCATGCTAAAGTGGCTTTCACTTCTTAGTGCTGGGCTTTAACCCACTGCACCACTTTCACTTTGCAAAACAAAAATTAAACATTCTGAACTCAGGGTAACTTGGAGAAAACCATCACTGCAATTACAATGTCTTTTGGAAAATACAAAATAATTTTTTTTCTTTCAAAATGCATTCCAACAGCAACTGCTAAAATACAAACAAATTTCTTGTGTTTTGTTTGCCAGCATGACACAAGTTCTTAATATTAAATGTGTTATGTATACAAAACAGATAGAATTCTACTCTTACACATGTAATAGCAATAAATGTAATCTGGTACAGTAGGGGACAGTTCTTTTTCTTTACACTCATCTTGAGAGACATTTAAAAATACACAATTTGTTTGATCTTCAAATGGGGGAATAGTAATTTTTAAAGTAGGTCAGAAAGGCTGTCTTTAAACCTAAATTATTCTTTCCATTTATTTCTAAAGTTTTAAAACAACTCCATTTCAGCTAAAAATTAAGAGATTGTCTTACTTAAAGAATGCTTCCTCAGAGATCCACAGGGCATAGAAAAAATATCCACACTATCAGCAGGTTTTCAGAGGCCAAATGCTAAGACTTACTGGGAAAACCATATGTTAATTACTTTCCACAGATGTGTAGACCTAATCACAATTAATTCAGCTATGCCTCATAGACCTTCAAGGAACAAAGTTTCTTCAATGTTGTGGCCTTGATTTTATTAAAGGTCATCTATAAGGAGCAGCCTTGTGAAAAACGATTGTTTTGTCTACAAAATCAGTATCAATTGACCCTCCCTGGTGGCGCAGCGGGTTAAAGCACTGCACTAAGAAGCTTAAGCCACTTCCGCATGAGTTCAATCCCCACCTGCCCCAGAGGAGATCCGCATGGCGAGGCAGACCTCTCCTGACCTGCCCGCTGCTCCCCTCAGCAGGTGTACTTTGTCTGTCTGCTGTCCTGCTCCCCACTCTGTCTCTGGTGAATCCTCTCACCCTCCACATCTCTGGCCTGTACCCCAGTTCTGTATGAATAAATAAATAAATCTTAAAAAAATTTAGTATCAGTTGTAAATACAAATTTCCCCACATAAGACAGTTTTTAACATGTGGTGATAGAACAAGCTTGGCTTTTCTTGGAAACTGTGTGGTCTAATGTGATTCTGATTCTGAATGTCTAGTCTTGAGTTTCAGTTCCTATGAAAGAAAGGTAATTGGTAGTAACCAGGGGTGTGTGAGACAAAGGCAGCAGATGACCTGACTCGACTGACCTTATACAAGGGCTCACACTTCACTTTCAGAGCCCACTGTCCTTTCCCGTTATTCCTTCATGCACCCTCCTCTCTCTTCCTTTTGTTAGGAAACAGAGTTGTGGGAAGGCACTGTGAAGACAGGTATCAGTCAATAGCTTTAGGTTTCCTATTTGATGGAGCATCAAATAAAAAGTGTTTTTATCTGGAGAGTGAAATGTTTATTTTAAAATGTATTTTTCTTTGCAGTTTTTACTCAAATGTCATAAAATGTCCTGAGTTTTCGGCCAAGGCTCAGGGCATAGACTTTATAAAAGCACAGATAGCTAAGCAATTAATCTCACAAAGAGTCAAATGTTTCTAATAAAGAAGGGAAAGCCATCTGTTCAAATATATTCTTAAAATGTTTTTATATTTTAAACATGCATTACAAGATGACCTCTGACCTCCAAATTCTAAGGGCAGCTATAAAAAGCATTTCAGGAATTCAAACATGAGAACTTGATCCCAGTCCTGGCATTCTCACATCTCTCCAGGTCCTTAAAATGCACAAAGTCCAACACTTTGACTTCCATGTATTTAATTTGATTCTCACAACAACTGCCCTTAGAATTTTCCCGGGAGGCCCTCCCTGGTGGCACAGTGGATAAGGACGCAGTACTGCAAGCTGGCCGCAGCCACTTCAGTGCAAGTTCGAACCCCGCCCTGGAGGTGACCCACATGGTGTGGCAGACCTCTCCTAACCTGCCTGTTCTGCTCCCCCACTCTGTCTCTGGTGAATCTTCTCACCACCCATACACCTCTGACCTGTACCCCAATTCTGTATGCATAAATAAATGTTTTTTTAAAAGAATTTGTTAGAGTTTGCCTGGGAGATTTATGCTTTTTTCCTGAGTCTGCTGAAGGAAGTTAGACTCAGGCAAGCTAAATGATTCTTCTAGAGTCAGCAGAGGTAGGACTCAGCAGGAGGACCTACAAGGGGCAGCAGAGCAAGGCCATCCTCCTGTCGCTCTGCAAGACACATGCTCACAGCCAATGCCACTGAAAGGGAAAACTTAGCAGGTGTAATTAAAGTAATAAATCAAACTGTGGGTTCAATCAATGTTTATGACAGTACTTTCTGTACTACTCTGGAATGGATGCTGTGAACACATGATTTTAAGACCCTCATCCTCAAAGACAGTGTGGTTAAATGACCAGGTATTGCTTATATTTAACCAAATGAATGGGTAGCTAGTCCTTTTAGTTACTGTGTGTCCACTGGTGAAAAAAACAGATAAGCTTTCTTGGTAGACTAGAACATGACAGCATTTTTTTCATTTCATCTACACTGCTTTACAAAAATTTGCACGTATTTCAAACGAAATGGCACCATCTGGGTGGGAGGTTTGGGCTTGGATGGAAAAGCAGGAGGTGTACTGACAACGAGTGGTTGCACTTTTCAGTGTACATACCACAGGAGCATATGGCAATAAAAGAGCAAAGTCTGTGGGCTGTCTGCTAAACTTAACAATGTTAACCTGGAAAAGACAGTATGGGTACCAGGTCGGGCAATTGCTGGGCTACATGGTAGTTGGATGTATCTAGGAATTAAAAATTCTCCGTATCTCATCACACCTCATTACAACCTTCCAGGATAGGTCTCTTCATTGAGAATTAGGGAATGGCTTCTAAATTGGCAGCCATATATACCTGTGTAGGACAGCCAGGGGAACACATTTGTGTGCTGAGACATTAAGAACAATGTCACAAGGCAAGGGTTCTGCAGAAAAGGGGTGCCAGTGGTTTTAGGGCTTCTTGTCCTTAGCATGTGCTTGTTGTGCTTAAATAATACCCAGGCAAAAGGGATCATTCTCAAACTAGCATTAATGAGTCCATAATCTGGATGGCTAATCAATATATAGTTTTAAACACAATCACAGTTTCAGTTTTGTTGATTTCAGGCATTTTTAGGTCTTTTTTTTTCTTAAAAATATTTATACATACAGAACTGAGGTACAGGCCAGAGGTGGAGGGGTAAGAGGATTCACCAGAGACAGAGTAGGGAGCAGAACAGGTAGATCAGCAAAGTACACTGCTCAGGAGCAGCTGGCGGGTCAGGAGAGGTCTACTGCACAATGTGGGTCACCTCTGGGGCAAGGGATTGAACTCACACAGAAGTGGCTGTGGCCAACTTGTCAGTGCTGCGCCCTAACCCACTGTGCCACCAGGGAGGGCCCTATTTTTAGTCCTTACTGGTAACTGTTTCTCAGTGTGAGCACACACATACCCTCTCTTCTCTCCAGTTAAGGTCATGCTCCCTCCACATGTTCATCCTATTCATTATTTATTACTTCAACATGCTTTAAGTATCTGTTTCTCACACACCAATATACTGGACATTGAGAGGAAATGAAAAATAAGTTCAATACACATGACCTCCTCCTAGAATATTTTAAGCTAACTGAGTCAAAAGAACTAGACTGAAGGAAAATATCAGTGTGTAATGAATAGGTCAGTATGTATGTTGAAGACGTGAGCACCTGGACAGAACCTGGAGTTTTGAGAAGGATTTGGATAACAGTGCTGATGGTTAGAGTGTCAGTCAAGGGCCTGGGGTCCTGTTGGGGCATTATGAGGAACTGGTTCGGATGAGAAAAAGGGGGCTGGGTCACAAAGAACTTTGAAAATCAAGAGGAAACATTTTAAATATTTATTACAGATTTACAACTTGACAGTAAAGTTTTGGGAACTTTGTACTACCTGACATGATTGTCATTATGATGAAAAGAGAGAGTGCCTCAAATTACTTAGTATAGAAGCTGGCGTCACACAATACCAGCCCTTATTGTTGGCCAAATGGGTTCTTGTGTCCAAGCAATGAAGGAATAATCACTGACATCAGGGACTGAAGATTAGCAAACTCAGATTTCTTACAAAAATGACTCCTGACAAGGAAGGCAGTCCAAGGGAGGAGTCCGGAGTTAGGGTGCTGAGTTCCCTTTATAGAGCTTTTGGGGACTCTCCAGCTCACTTAGAAGCTTCTGGGGGTCATGTTTATTGCTGCTTTATTTACAGTTGGAAAGACATGGAAACAACACAAATGCCCAAAAGTAGATGACTGGATTAAAAAGATGTGGTACATACACACAATGGAATATTACTCAGCAACCTTATATATATATATCATTACTTGTTAATATCATTACTTTTATATATATATATATATATAAAATAATAAGCACATGCCTTTTGCAGCAACATGAATGAAGCTGGAAAAGATCATGCTTAGTGAAACAAGCCAGAAAGAAAAGGAAAAATACTGGATGGTTTCTCTCATAGCAGGAGTATAAAGGGCCAGGCAGGAAAATAATAATAATAATGAACAACTACAAACCAGAGACATTTTACGGGGGTGGAATGGGGGTTGGGGAATGAGATCAAAAACGGTGGAGGGGGGAAGTGCACTGGACTATAGTGATGGTACACGGGTGATTTGGTGATGGGACGTCCATGGGGATTACAAATGAGATGGAAAAGGCACAAAAAGATGTAAAAATAATCTGTTATCTTATTAAAAAGAAAAAGAAAAAAAAAGCTTCTGGGGGCTCTTTTCCTTCTTTGGGGAACTTTTCCACTGCCCCTCCACAGCCCTACTTGGCCTCCTCACCCCCTTCCGCTCCCCCAGAGGTGTGAAGCGACCACAGGCGCTTTCTTTCCCCACATTTCTGGTGTTGCCAGCTCCTGCCTGCCAGCTCTGTGGCTGTCAGCCTTTGTCCACAAGCACCTCCCCCTTCATTATTGTCAGCAATGCAGTTGCTGTTGTTAATATCATTACTGTTATTAAGTACCTACCACAGGCATAATAACCCATATTAAATTCCTATAAAGTAACAATGCCCACTTTTTGGAAAAAGGAAGCCATCTTAGAAGTGTTTTTCTGGGGTTCTTACAGTTCAACCTAATAGGTAAAGTAATTCAAGGATGTCATTCCAAAGCTTCTCAAAAAATCAGAAATTTTATCAGAGAAATAATGTGATTCTGCCTGCAGATTCTACTCATTAAAGTGCCTAAAGACTGAAAAACATCCTGATTAGTGTGGTTGATTATTTTTCACAAGGGTAGAAGACATATGGCATGGAGAAAAAAGGGCATGGCCTAGGGAGGAACCCTAATATCAAACCTTAGCATGCCACCCCCTAGTGGACATAGGTGATCATTCACATTTTTATGAGACTGCCCCTTGGCCACTGCCCACTTTGCCAGTAAGTAAATGACAAGAGGAAGTAAATGACTTCCTGAAATCACAAATGAGTGAAACAGTCAAAGTAAAATCTCAGCATTCAAATAGCAAACTAAGTTCCAACACAATGGAAAAATTAAAACTCAAACCATAGGGATTTTTTTCCTTGAATGGTCTCCTTTAATTCAGCAAATAACTAATGGCGAAGAGTAAGCCCCTGAATAAACATTGATTGGTCTGGTGAAAAAATGAGTGTGGTCAAACACCTTTTACCCATGGGAAACTGACCAAGACTTTAGAACACTAGTGCTGCACAAGTGGTCTGGAGACACCCCCAAAACACCAAACTCAGTAGGAGGGAGGTTCTGTAGCACTTGGGTGGGAAAATGCAATCACTTCTAACAAAGAAGGAAGTAGCATCATGAGAGATGGTTTGATGTTCTTTTCTCTACATTTCCAAGAGCATAATTTATTAACTTTTTGCAATATGTTTTCCAGGGGCACAACAGATATAATGATAGCTGATGTGAATTCACAGAACATATTTCAAAACATAAATTTAGTTCAATAAATTCTCCAGATACCATAAGTTCATCTCAAAGAAATTAATTTGCTATATGTCCCTTTGGGTTATTTACTAACAAAGATGTTCTCTATCAAAGAGCTTTATTAATTTTTGAAAAGGAAGGCAAAGTCATTCATTGTTTCTCTAGTGATCTGTGAAACTGCATCAATCTGTAGTTTTCTAAGGCAGTCAAATTCACAGGATCCAGGTTTTTTCCATTCCCCAGATATACTCTCCCATACAAACAGTAAAGACAAGAGGGTGACAGGAGTGGTCCCTGAAGTCCTGGACTGACCACACTGCAGTTACTGTTTGGATGGTAATGCACAGTCAGAGCTGTGGCCATAGAGAGGGGTGCCCCAAGCAAGCTGTCCATACAGGGTGAAGGAAGAAGGGGAGTGTTAAAGTAATGATCTTGCCGCCATTGTCAGTGCCTTCACAACAGTTTACTGGGTCTGTAGTCAGTAACTCGTGGTCTTGACTTCTAAAACAAACATTCTAGTGCACTCTGTTGGGTGCATAGGATGAGTGTTCAAGTCCAATAGCACTTGGAAGAAAACTGCAAAAACTCATATAACTAGTGTGTTGTTTCCTAGTGTACAACTATCTGGATATAGATACCTTAAATGATTTCTCTTGTTTTATACAGAAAACTGACATAGCTAAGGTCAACTCACAGGGTACCATCAGAGGGACTGCAGGATCATCCTCCTGTTCTGTTCTTTATCAGAAGGGTGTGACCTCTTCACTGGGTGAGAGGGGCAGAGTGAGTAGGAGAGTTTAGAAATTTTTTGTGACACTGAATGAGCTAATAGACAACAGCAGCACCAAAAGTTGATCTTGCTGATATAACTGATCTCTAAATTTAAACTAGTCATTCTTAATCTGAAGATTTCCATGCTATTTTCAGACCAATTCTTTTGGAATATCTCAAATTCATCACATATTATGTTTTTAGCATCCTTCATTTAAATTGTGATATGCCCCCTCAGCAGTGTACTTTGACGATCTGCCTGTTCTGCTCCCCACTCTTTCTCTGGTGAACCCTCTCACCACCCCTGCACCTCTGGCCTGTACCCTAATTCTGTATGCACAAATAAATGTCTTTAAAAAAATTGTGATATGCTTAGCCAGTGAAGACAGTAAATGCTTAACACACAACACACACAAAAGCATTTTATGATACCTTCATGCTTAAAATCTATTCTTTTTATATAAGGCTTCCTTATTTAAGGCATAAACCAGCATCTCTGCCAAAGAAAGAATATATTGGCTAATTTTCTGTTGAGGAAAAAGTAAATGTTATTCTGACAGCATCTTTTGTTAATGCAGTCCTAAGCCTGAATTACTTGCACCACTAAACCTACCTAAACCAAATCTTAGAAAGACAACTATCCTACAGTCATGCAATTTTAGGTTTCCAGTTGAACAGTTTCTCAGGACAAGAGCAGTTGAGTTCATCCCCAAGTTATTCTGGAATGAAGAGGGTGCTAAACTGTATGGTGCACAAGAAGACACAGCTACTCAGGAAAGACACTAAATTATGAATGGAGAAGAGCCATCATCTCCTGGGGAGAAATTAGTTCCACTGAAAAGAACTCTATTCCAAGCAATGGGGAAAACAACACAATTGAGAAGAAACGCTAAAGACTGCAATTTAGCCTGGAGTCTATTAAAATTTAGAAGCTATCTACCTCATCATCAAATAGTCTTTTCCTTTTCTTTTTTTTTGGGGAGGGGGGAGCAGGTACGAATGCTCATCTCTGATCTCTGAAATAGTTCCAGGAAGATATTAACTTCATTTGTGATCACAGTCCCATAGGGAAGGAAACAACTGCACTTATTTTCTGAATCATATAAACAGTTGCAATGAAATAAATTCTTTTAAGAACTTGTCAAATAATAAAGTTACTCTGAGAAATGGCAGCTGGATAAGCTATTTTGCAAGTAACTGCTGAAGTTATTTCAGTTATACTTACTTTAGAGGCAATGTTTAATGTTGATTCTGGGGGAGGGCCCAGGATAAATTAAAACTTTTTTTAGTCAAAGTCTAAACTAAGGTTTAGTGTACTTTAAGATATAAACATAAAACCTCTGGGATGAAAGAGATGTTTTTGCTCAAGGAAAAGCGGTACTTTCATGAGAAACAACCTTCATACCTAGGAAGCGTGGGTGGGTTGCCTCTGAGAAGAAATTTGAGTTCAGAAATAGAATCACTTCCATATATTTTTTAAAGATTTATTTATTTATGCATACAGAACTGGGGTACAGGCCAGAGGTGCAGGAGTGGTGAGAGGATTCACCAGAGACAGACTGGGGAGCAGAACAGGCTGACTGACAAGGTACACTGCTGAGGGGAGCAGCGGGTAGGTCAGGAGAGGTCTGCTGTGCCATGTGGGTCACCTCTGGGGCAGGGATGGAACTCATGCTGAAGTGGCTTTAGCTTCTTAGTGCTGTGCTTTAACCCACTGTGCCACCAGGAAAGGCCCCACTTCCACATTATTTTTATGGTTTTGTTTTTTACTAAATGCCGTAGAAGGGCATCCTCTTAAGGAGCCCAGGCTGTACAAGGGAAGTAAAAATCAGCAGAAGATTGATTCCTAGAGGTTTTTATTGTGGTAGCAATAAATTAATGAAAACTAACAAGAAAAAGGCAAACATACATCCACTCACCAAATAATATTCTGATTCCTGCTATTTTGTTCCAAATAAATTTTCCTTGTTTATCCTTACAATTAATTTAAGAAGAAACATATCACTGTCATATAAGAAAGAGTAAAGATGTCCTTAAATGAAAAGAAAACATGTAATTATTATAGAAACTATAGCTTGAGTATTTTGTAAAGCAACGAAAAAGGAACAGTTAGAATTTAGGCTGAATTTTGTCCCCTCAAATTCATGAATTGAAGTCCTAACTACCAGTCCCTCAGAATATGACCATATGTCACAAAAAAAGATATGATGAGATAGAATTAAGTTAAAATAATTTCATTATATGTGGTCTTAATCAAATTGGACTGGTGTTCTTAATTGAATAGGAAATTAGGCCACAGACACCTGCAGAGGGGAGAGCCTGAAAAGACATGAAGAGAAAGTGGCTATCTCCATGCCAAAAAAACACTGTGTCTCAGAAGAAAGCAACCCTACCAACACCTAGATTTGGGCAGTCTAGTCTCCAGAAATATGAAAAAATAAATATCTGTTGTTTAATCCACCCAGTCTGTAGTACTTTGTTATGGCAGCCCTTGCAAAGCAATATAGGCAAATTGTTTGGAAAACTCAGAGAACTACATGATTATCACACAGAACTAACAAAAGGAAGGAAGCTTATTCTATAGCTAGGGAGGAGTAACTGGAAGAAAGATATATAGGTTTAAGATTTGTCAGAACTTCCCTTAAAGTTATGGTTTTAAGAGTGGATGATACCAATGTAGAAAATATGGCAGTCAGACTGGCCAGGATATGATCCCCCATTATTTAGTTACTTGTCTGAGTAACACTGTGAGGCTGTTTTGCAGATACAATCAAGTCTGTAATCCATTGTCTTTAAGCAAGAGGTATGATTTTGGACTACCTTGGTGGACTTGATCTTATAAGTTGAAAGGCTTTAGACAGAACTGACACATCACTGAGAAAGACAAAATTCTACCTGGGGACTGCAGCCTGCCTTCCCTAATGCCTGCCTTGAGGCAGGGACTTGCTGCACAGTCCTGCAGTCATATAAGTACTTTTCTTACAAATAAATCTCTTAACATGTGTCTCCCAGACTGGTTTGCTTCCATAGTCTAATCCTGATTAATATAGGATTATTCAAAATGAAGGCAGAAAAGAGCTAAGGCAGCTCTATAAAATATCATTTATGAAATATCAGAAGAGGAATCTTTGGTGAAGACTGATGGGAAATAGTGAGGATGTAGATACAAGTAAGGGCTGGGTGCTTTTGGAGAGACGTGATTGGTCAAGCATGCCAAATCCCTACAGAAGTCAAGTGATTATCCTAAAGTGAGTATCTGAAATGTGAGAAAGGAACCCAAGTGTATATCATCTGAGGAACAAGAGGAAGGCACAGAAATGAAGAGGAGGGATTATTTCTCCCAGAAGCTCACCAACAACAGACAGGAGGCTGAAAGATCATCAGTTCAGGTAACTCAGAAAAATGGAGGTTGGAAGGCAATGATTGTAAGTTGAGAGACACTGATTATTTGTAAAATGATAGATATAGATTTTAGAATATAAAAACAGCCTAGAGGGAGATATTATGAAGAGAACAAAAAGGTTATAACTGATACCACAAACACCCCATTAATGTATGTGATAAGCTCTAAAATATGGAAGCAGGATTTTTCCTTGAAGAGAAGGGAACCTTTCTATTAAGACAGAACAGTATGAAGAAGATGGCTGCCAACATATGCACAGAAGAAGGGAGGTCCCCCAGAAGCTGGACTCTTGTGTCACAGTAAACTACTGGGTATAGCCATTTGCTGACCTTGAGGGGAATATAGTCAGGTGGAGAGCTCAGGAGTGAGTACCAATATGAACTAACTTTTTTAAAAATGGGGAATGGAGGCCCTCCCTGGTGGCACAGCGGGTTAAAGCACAGCACTGAGAA
>NW_004567110.1:58475773-58514671 GCF_000260355.1 Condylura cristata | reverse complement strand
TGACGTCTCCTTTATGTAAAATGTTTTATTTAAAACAACCATATTTGTACCAAAGAGCTTCTACATTTTAAAATTCTAACAAAGAATACTGTTTTCTACTTTCTTTGGGTTACTATAGTCTCCTTTCTAATGTAGAGCAATTGTAAAATTACTAATGACTTTGAAAAACATTTTGCTTTTAAAATATTTCCTCTTCTGCAAGCTTTACTCATCACTGATAGACTTCCTGTAAAATGCAATAAGCAATTACAGAAACCAAGGGTACCAACACTAATTGTAGGCAAATTAGCTTTATAATAGGTATTTGGAGGCTTAAATGAGGATTTTAGTTGATGAGTATGAGGATGAAAGAGTTGACATCCCCAAGAAAAAAAGGGAAGGGAAAAAAGATAAAGGGGCATTTTTATTATGACTATTTCAAGAGAAAATGCCAAGCTGCTGTAGATATTGTCCTTAGTGCTCATAATAAATAAAGAACCTGCCTCACAACTAGTAAGGATAAAAAAGAAAGAAATCAGCTCTTCACCCTTACAATGCTACTAAACAGGGACTTGCTTTTTTCATTTCACAGTTTCTTCTCAAAGGAATGCAAGCTTCTTATTCATTCTCAGAGTTGCATTACTGAAGCATTAAGTCTTCCAGAAGGTATTTAATATAAAGTAGGGATATATATAATATAAAGTAGGGATTTTTGTTTGTTTTCCCTTTTTATTCGTTGTTGAAAGAGGGCAAAATAAGAATTACAGCACTTACCAGAAAGACAGTATAATCTGCCTGTTCTGCTCCCTACTCTGTCTCTGGTGAAGCCTCTCACCGCCCCTGAGCCTCTGGCCTGTACCCCAGTTCTGTATGCACAAATAAAAATAAATCTTTAAAAAAAAATGGGGAATGGAAACAAGATTTGGCTCCCTTGGGAAAATAAGGGAAGACAGAAAAACAGGCAGAATTGAGGTTAGATATACTTGAAGGCAATGAATTTGTCGTGATGAAGATAAAATTGATTTGTATTCAGCAGCTTTCAGTTATCTGAGTATAGGAACAAGGAATGTAGGTTACCACATGATCCAGTGTTAAGGTTTGGGGGAAGACAAAGGCAAAAAGACAAGAGGGTGAGGCAGTTAAATGTATTGTAAGGACAAGCTGAAATGATAGCCCACGGAGTAAGGTCAGCAAGAAAAATAATCTGGGAGAAAATGAAGGCTGGCCAGATAAGGAGGTCGTAAGACATTTGCAGAAGTGGTCTAGTAGAAAATGAATAACAGAGATCAGGATTTGGGGTCAGGCTGCTGGAATGCCCACAAGTTAGCAAGACTCTTTATTTCACCTTTCTTTGCCTTAGTTTCATCATGTGTTAACAGGCACAGTAACTGTGGGCAATATGTGAAAATCAAGTATTTTACATGAAGTGGGTAGCTTAAGCCAGCTAGGCTTGTATTAAGTGTTCATTATATCTTAATCACTTTTACAAAGGGAAAAGGCAGCTCTACATTTGGGAAGCTGTAGTGAGAGTAGGATAATGATGTTTTAAGAAGTCAGAGGTAGAGCTGCCTGGTCATGTCTGTGGCGTGAGTACGAGTGGGCATCTCTGTAGGTGGCCTTCACAGGAAGGCATAAAGAGAACACAGGATGCGGACCCTGCAAGTCACCAGCCAGGCACTGATAGAAAAAGCGCTGAGGTAAGAACTTTTCACCCAAGGACCACAAGGCTGGTGATAGGGAAATTAGAAAGCTCAAATATTAAGGTTTTTCACAGTAAACGGTTAATGTATTCTAATATTAGGGTATTATAGCAGTCGGTCCACATTAAATGCAAAAACCCTCAAAACTTGAAATGTCTTCAGAAGCTTCTGGGTATCTCAGTTGAGAAAAGCTATTTGTAAGAAAGTTCTAAAAATTTCCAAAGCTTTCTCCATTGCTTTAACTTTTTTCCCAGGTCAGAAGACTGCCACCTTAGATATGTATCAGCTCCATACTCTGAACTTCTAATTTCATCTCTTAAACATTTCCCTTCATGAGTGAACTCCCAACATTTGTCTGCATGTATATTATTTTAAAAATGCATTCTCAAGAATGCTCCTCCATCATTTCAAGCAATGTTGTTCATTCCTCAACATCATTTATAAAAGCTGCATTTGAATTCCATATCCTGATTTTGTTCACTTCCTAGATGCAATATCAATTAGCTTTTGACTCTTCTTTATTAACTCTTCTTGATCCTCCCTTCTCTCCACTCTTTAGTTCTTTCTTTAAGTAAAGTAAACCTCAGTCCATCAAACCTTTTCCTGAGGTTGCTTTTTAATTCATTGACTATTAGTCTAATTTCTTCATCCTCTGAACTATAGATTTAAATAAATTACTGTTTTAGTAGGTTGCCCTTCAAGACAATAGTATAGCTTCTTTCTTACTTATTAAGAATAGGTGAGATGGGCCCTCCCACTCCTTCCCTGGTGTTGCAGTGGGTTAAAGCACAGCACTAAGAAGCTAAAGCCAATTGCATGAGTTCGATCCCCACATGGGAGGAGATCCACATGGTGCAGCAGACCTCTCCTAGCCCGCCCACTGCTCCTCTCAGCAGTTTACTTCGTGGATCTGCATGCTCTGTTCCCCCATCTGTCTCTGGTGAAGTCTCTCACTGCTGCCGCACCTCTGGCCTGTACCCCAGTTCTGTATGCATAAATCTTAAGGGAAAAAAAAAATAGAGTGGGAGGATGAGTAATATTTTTGTGAGCTACTTAGTTTTGTATTTTAACAGAACTTATCACTTTGTATTATTTAAGTCTGGGATATGTAAACGTTTAATTTCTATTTATTATAATATCTTAGTTAATATAATGATTTATTTTTTCCCTTCAGACATGTTTAATGTTCTCTGTGGAGCCATTGTTGTAAATATTTTAGCATTCTTCATTGTTTTTAACTGTGTCTGCATGGCTACATAAAAAATTGTAGAACAAGAATTTCTCAAGCTCAGAACTTGAGCTGCTCATTCAAATGACTGAAGATCCAAGTTTTACTCAATCACTTAAATATATGTAGGAACACAGTTGTTTTTTTTTTTTTCTGACGTCTCCTTTATGTAAAATGTTTTATTTAAAACAACCATATTTGTACCAAAGAGCTTCTACATTTTAAAATTCTAACAAAGAATACTGTTTTCTACTTTCTTTGGGTTACTATAGTCTCCTTTCTAATGTAGAGCAATTGTAAAATTACTAATGACTTTGAAAAACATTTTGCTTTTAAAATATTTCCTCTTCTGCAAGCTTTACTCATCACTGATAGACTTCCTGTAAAATGCAATAAGCAATTACAGAAACCAAGGGTACCAACACTAATTGTAGGCAAATTAGCTTTATAATAGGTATTTGGAGGCTTAAATGAGGATTTTAGTTGATGAGTATGAGGATGAAAGAGTTGACATCCCCAAGAAAAAAAGGGAAGGGAAAAAAGATAAAGGGGCATTTTTATTATGACTATTTCAAGAGAAAATGCCAAGCTGCTGTAGATATTGTCCTTAGTGCTCATAATAAATAAAGAACCTGCCTCACAACTAGTAAGGATAAAAAAGAAAGAAATCAGCTCTTCACCCTTACAATGCTACTAAACAGGGACTTGCTTTTTTCATTTCACAGTTTCTTCTCAAAGGAATGCAAGCTTCTTATTCATTCTCAGAGTTGCATTACTGAAGCATTAAGTCTTCCAGAAGGTATTTAATATAAAGTAGGGATATATATAATATAAAGTAGGGATTTTTGTTTGTTTTCCCTTTTTATTCGTTGTTGAAAGAGGGCAAAATAAGAATTACAGCACTTACCAGAAAGACAGTATATGTTTGAATATTTGAATATCTATTACTCAACATTAAATTAAATGTTATTTCACAAAATAACATTTCAAGGGACAAAATGAAAAAAAAAAAAGCATTACAATCCATAATTTAGAGGATAAGTTATTCACAACAGTTCACTGGTATTCTAAACAAATGTGATGGCATTTCAATACTAAAAAGGTTCAGTGTGGACCCCAACAACCCTAGACAAAATGTTGGCATTTGGGTCACAAACCATAGCACCAGTCTGAGTCACAGGAATTCTGAGTTATCTTCAGAACATTCAGTGGACTTAAAATTCTTAAATATATACTAAGAGCAAAACAACGTGCTCCAAACTGATGCAGGCAGCCAGGCAAAAATCCAGGCAAATGCACTAATTTCCTCATCAGGAGATGCACCCTGATCCACACCTTAGCACTTTCCCTGCCCATAAAGTTTCAGCAGGGTCTAGGGGGTGACGCCAATCCTCCAGACGCATTTGGCCATTAGTATTCCCCCAGGGACCCTCGCAGTCTTCCATCAAAATATCTACCAGGAAAACCTTCACTTCTAAGCCACCTTATTAGGATCTCCGGAGTCCTGAACTCAATGGAGTCCCAGGACCCAGACACAGGACCTGGCTAATGCCATATCACACGTCCAGTCTGCTGGGCCTGACCCTCCCCCTTCCAGCTCGTCACGGTTGCGTCCAGGTCATGCACTCACCGGATGATCACGAACATAACCAGGGAGTTGCCCACCAAGCCCACGACGAACACCACGGAGTAGACCGCGGTGATTATCACTGGGATCGCGGGGGAGATGTGCGCGGGCTCCAGTGGCGTGTCATCCGACACTGCACTGCTGTTGCTGTCAGGCTCCGCCGTTCCCGGGAACGAGCTGCTATCATTGGGGTTCAGGCAGGTGCTCGGGGCGCAGGTCGGGGCCGGCTCCCCGCGGAAGATCTGAACTGGGGACTCCATGATCCGGTGGCTGCAGCTGGAGGGCGAGATGAGGAGGCACCTGACGGGGCTGCAGGACCAAGAGAACGAGTTGGACCGAGACAAGCAAACTTTGGCCGAGTCCTGACCAGCGCGCAGAGGCCGACAGCCCTACGCGCCTCAGCCGGCTAAGATCCACTCGGCTCGCTTGTCCCAGGAGGAGTAACAGGAAAGACTGACCTCTTGAAGCCACCCTGCCCAGCAGACACGCCTCTGAGCGCAGGGTACTGACTCCTTTTCCCAGGCTCCTCAGATGCCTTCTCCCGCTACCTCAGGCACAGCCCCCTGTTGGAAGTGCTCCCAGACTGCTGCTTCGAGCTCTAAGAGACAACAGACCCTCAAGCACAGAGTCCTTGCTACCAAGGACTTTGCCCTCGAAAGCTCACCTCTAGTTCGCGGAGGGGTCGAGGAAGCTTCTTGGTTGATGCTGAACCTTGCGTCCCCCGGTCCAGCCGAGCCTCAGCTTTTAGATCCGAACTCCGCGTTTTGCCCAAGGTTGCCTTTTCAGCCCAGCGCCGCCGAGCTCGCGCCTAGCAAGACTGGCGGCTGGTGGTACCCTCGGCGGTGAGGACTCGGCGGGAGCAAGTACCTAGCCCGCCCGAAGCCCGCCCCCTCCGTGCCCCGCCCCCTCCGTGCCCCGCCCCAACCACGCCCATCCCCTCCATGCCCCGCCCATCTAGGGCGGTCGGTCTCCGGCTCCGAAGCAGGTGCAGTCCCGGCCTCCAGCTGGTTCAGTCAGCCCACCCTGCGGCTGAAATTCCCAGAACCAAATCAAAGCTTCTCTCGAATGGCCAGATGGGCTTCCCAGGGTCCTAAGAAAGTGAGCCATAGATTTTCAGTTAATAGAAACGGTTCGCCTACTGAATGCAAGTATACATTTGGATTATTCATAATAGATTAGCACTTGTTAATATGCATAGCTCTAAGGACATGTCTCCTTCCTGGTCAATAAAAATCACAGCTTTGTTTATGTGAATAACCATTCAAATAAAGTGGCAAAGTGATCCAATTAAGACCAGATTACAAATATTAGCAATCTACTGTGCATGAATGAAAGCATTCTGTGTTTTTTGTTCATTTTAGTCTAACTGGAGCTACACACAGGCTGCTCTTCACAGGTACTGCCTGTGTTGTGTAATATCAACACTCTTTTTACTTAGGCATCAGTGTTTGTCTAGGTAAGTAGTAATATCTCTGTCTCTCACATTAACCCCTGCAACTATCATGTTCTCTGCACTTCTCCCTCACTATATAGCACTTTCTCTCTAAAAATCTCCCAGAATCTGAACCCTCATTGAGAAATTCCATCAATATAATTTCTTTGCATCACTGTTAATCCAAAGAGCTCTGCCAGATTCCTCTGGGTGAGAAAAAGCCCTCACGTGGGATAATGACAAAAAGGTAAGAAGACAAAGGTGGGTTGGAGGAGAGGAGCCAGGACTCACTGAGCTGAAGTCCCTGAAGAGGGAGGAATTTCCCCTTTCCCACTTAGGTAATGAAGTCATGATACCAGAAGTCCAAAAATCCTAAGTGGTTCCTTCCTACAGCTCACATCTTTGGCATACAATGGTTGATCCAGTTATTCCACCCATCACTGAGAGTACAAGAGAGCTCCTATTTTTTTCAAAATACCATGAGGCCCCCAGGAGTGATTTGACCCACAGACTTACCACATGGGCAGAAAGCACAACTCTTCAGACTATAGACCAGTATGAGATGGAGAAAAGGAAGACCTTTTGCCTTATGGTATTCCTTCAATCCTAGATGCCTTAGGAGTTTTAAAAACAAGATTCATCAAATCTTATAACTAAGTCTAATTCAATTAAGAGATGACATCTGCTTCAGAAACATATGAATGCTGGATCCTCTATGTATCTGAGGGCCATGTCTGAGTTAGGAAGATGGCAGTCAAATTGTCTCCAGATGTCTTGGGGCTCACTTCCTGCCAGTGCTACACTATGCTACCTCCAACACAACCTAGCAATAGGTTTTATTTGCCTGTCAGCAATGTCATTTGGAGCCATGTCCAAGTCAGAAAGAAAGTAAAAATATCATGATAAAGGAAAATAACTGGAAGGGCAAAAACAATCTACATACGATCACCTATCCTATAGCTCTTATTTTATTGCATTTAATATGAGTGACACATTTCTAAAAGGTTATTTATGACATCTGTATTTCTTATGCATTCATTTCCCACATTGGCAGTTTATATACATATGTATGTATGTATGTATATGTACATATATATGTATATGTGCATATGTATGTATAGGTATATGTATGTATATATATCTATATTATCTAGTACACAGGTAGCTCATACAACTGGTGATGTTAGAGTTGGTTTCAAACACAGGTGTTTCTGGCTATTGCCAACTGCTGATTGAACAGGACCTTTTCATGTAAGGGGATAAATGGAAAACTATTCTTTCCCAAGAGGTAAAACAAATATAGGAGAGTATATTTAATAAGGGAGGGAAGTAGGAGGTATTATCTGATAAGAATTCATTTTAAAAAGGTAAAGAACTTTAAGGGTGTTTTTAAGTTGATCCAATTTCAATCATCCAAAGCCTTGATCTCACATCTCACATACTCACCCATACTGTGTGTAAAGGGGTTTTGCTGGGAAAAATACTTGTATAATGAAAGCAGAATCAGAAATCAGCCAGAACCCCTGAACTATTAGATGTAGTTATAATTTTGATCATTGATAAGAAGTCTCTACTAGATCTTTTTTCAAAGATTTATTTATTTATGCATACAGAACTGGGGTACAGGCCAGAGGTGCTGTGGGAGTGAGAGAATTCTCCAGAGACAGAATGGGGAGAAGAACAGGTAGATGAGTGGGTGAGACAGGAGAGGTCTGCCACGCCATGTGGGTCACCTTCCTGGCAGGGGATCGAACTCAGGCTGCAGGGGCTATGATAGTTTCAGAGTGCTGTGCTTTAACCCATTGCACCACCAGGGACAGCCCTCTATTAGATCTTTGAAAGCAAAAACTTACTAATCATCATAAAAGTAGTTTCATTTCACTTGTGTACCCCTATTTTTTTAAAGCAAATAATGGCCAAAATTAAGGGAAGCCAAAATGGGCAAAACACGAAAGAGGAAACCTTATGGCAATGCTGGTTGCCAGGGGAACCTGGCCTGTGTCTCTGAACACAGAGAGGAAAGCTGCTATGTGGTGCCAGGTTGTCAGGAGTAGGTGATTTTATCATAATATTGGAGAAAAGCTTATAAAACAGGAAGACAAATAAACTGCTCAAACGCACTATGCTATTTTACACTGATCTAAAGCACATGTTACTGAGCACCCCCATGCTTTATCTTTACCTGCCATCCTCCTTAAGGCAAACACTATAAGCATGACTACTAGTAAAGCACTTCCAAAGCAGAGATATATTCTCACTGTTATTGCTTAATGATGCAAAGTATCTCCGGCACTTGTGTATTTCTGTCACAGAGCCCAGGAACCCACCAGCTCACTGTTAGGAACTCCTTTCCTTGTATTTCTAACCACTTGATGGTGTAACAACTGAGCAAGACAAAAACATTCTGCCTGAAAGAACAGGTGCAATCTGGTGTCAGAGATAGAATCTAATTATCAAAGTTATGACAAGTTAATAACAATTTAACTCTGTAAATCTTATGTAGAAAAAGTGTTTTAAAAATAGAAAACAGAGGGTTCTCCCTGGTGGTGCTACGGGTTAAAGCCCCACATTATGAAGCTCTCCAAAGCCACTGCAGCATGAGTTTGATCCTCCTCGGCCAATGAGCTGACCCTTATGGCACCGCAGGCCTCTCCTGAGCCACCCGCTGCTCCCGTCAGCAGTGCACTTCGAAGATCTGCCTGTTCTGCTTCCCATTCTGCCTCTGGTGAATCCTCTCACTGTCCGTGCACCTCTGGCCTGTACCCCAGTTCAGTATGCACAAATAAATAAATCTTTAAAAAAAAAAAAGGAAAACAGAGATCCCAATAGCCATTGCAGCAAGATTAGGCAAAATAAGGAATGCCCCTTGCCACTTTTCAAGACACTTCACTTCTGTCTGCAAATTGTCATAGCAGAGATTTATGACCTGTAGTCATTGACTTGAAGGTGTCTTGTGAACTACTGCAGGTACAAAAGCTGAGCACATCTGACTAGACACACGTCAGTGAAAGTTGGTACAAAAGCATCAGAGAAGTGCAAAAATTCCCAATAAAACCCTAGCCAACAGAATACAACAATGCATTACCTAGATAATTCACCATGACCAAGTAGGATTTATTCCAGGGACACAAGAGTGGTTCAACATCCGAAAATCAATTAATGTAAACCAGCATGTCAATAAAAAGAAAAATTAAAAACATATGCTCATAATCAGTTAATGCTGACAAAGCATTTGGCAAAGTTCAACATCCATTTATGATAAAGGTCCTTCAAATTCTCAGGATGGAAGGAACATAACATAAAATATGGCAAGCCTATAGCCAATGTCATTCTCAATGGTGGAAAGCTGAAATCCTTTCCCTTGAGATCTGGAAAACAACAAGGATTTCCATTTTTACCACTGCTTTTTAATATAATACTGAGAATCCTAGCCAGAGCAATAAGACAAGATAAAGACATACAAATAATCCAAATAGGGAAAGAAGAGGCAAAATTATCACTATTCACAGATGATATGATAATATACATAGAGAATCCCAGAAACTCCACAGAAAAACTAATCAAAATAATCAACTACTTTAGTAAAGTAGCAGGAACAAAATCAATACAGAAATTAGTAGCCTTCCTATATGCAAATAACCAATCTGTCTTATAATTGAAACAAAAAAAAAGTCAAATACTTGGGAGTAAACCTAACAAAAGAGGTAAGGTGCGTATACAAAGAAAATTATAAAACATTTTTAAAAGACATAAAAGAAGATACAAAGAAATGGAAAGACATCCCCTGCTCATGGATTGGAAGAATAAACATCATCAAAATGGCCATCCTTTCAAGGGCAATTTACAGATTCAATGAGATTCCATTAAAAATTTCAATGACATTAAGAAAGGGAACAAATATTGATAAAATTCACATGGAATGACCAAAAAAACCCCTAGTAGCCAGAGTTCTCCTGACTAAACAGGAAAGGGATGGAGGTATCACACTTTCAAACTTCACATTATATTACAAAACCACTGCTTTTTAATATAGTACTATAATAATAATCAAAATGGCCTGGTACTAGAACAGGAACAAAGGCTAATGGAAGTGAATAGAAAATCCAGAAATCAACCCATGGATTTATGGACAACTAATTTTTCTTTTAAAGATTTATTTATTCATACAGAACTGGGTACAGGCCAGAGGGACAGGGGCGGTGAGAGGCTTCACCAGAGACAGAGTTAGGAGCAGAACAGGCCGATTGATGAAGAACACTGTTGAGGGCAGCAGCGGGCAGGTCAGGAGAGGTCTGCTGCACCATGTGGATCACTCCCCCCCACCCCCGACCCCAGGGCGGGGATCGAGCTCATGCTGAAGTGGCTTTAGCTTCTCAGTGCTGTGTTTTAACCCACTGTGCCACCAGGGAGGACCCCTGGACAACTAATTTTTAACAGAGGAGCGAAGACTATGTGATGAAATAGCAAAAGTTTGTCCAATAAATGAAACAAGGAAGACTGAGTTGCTACATGCAAAAAAAAAAAAAAAAAAAAGAAGCCAGACTACAACTCCACACTGTACCAAAAAAGCAAATTCAAAATGGATTAAAGAACTAGATGTCAGGCCCTCCCTGGTGGCGCAGCGGGTTAAAGCACAGCACTGAGAATCTAAAGCCGCTTCCGCGTGAATTCGATTCCCGCCTGCCCTGGAGGAGACCACATGGCGTGGCAGACCTCTCCTGACCCCCCCGCTGCTCCCCTCAGCAGTGTACTTCGTCGATCTGCCTGTTCTGTACCCCACTCTGTCTCTGGTGAATCCTCTCATCCTCCACATCTCTGGCCTGTACCCCAGTTCTGTATGAATAAATAAATAAACCTTTAAAAAAAAAAAAAAAGAACTAGATGTAAGGCCTGAAACCATAAAATATAGAGAAGAAAATATAGGCAAAACACTACATGACACACACCTCAGTACATCTACCAAAACAAAGATAGTGAAGCTGGAACTACATCAAACTGAAGAGCTTCTGTACAGCGGAAGAGACATTAACCAAAACAAAGAGACACCCTACTGATTAGGAGAAAATGTTTGCATACATTACTAATGACAAAGGACTGATCAATCTACAAAGAGTTGATGAACTCAACAAAAACTAAAGAACCTAGTTAAAAAATGGGCAGAAGAGCTAAAAAGACACTTCTCCAAAGAGGAAATACAAATACAAACAGGCATATGAAAAAATGTTCAAAATTACTTGCAATCAGGGAGTTGCAAAAACCACAATGAGATACCACCTCACACCAGTGAGAATGGCACATATTAAAAAGTAGCAATAACAAATGTTGGCGAGGATGTGGAGAAAAAGGAACTCTCCTGCACTGCTGGTGGGAATGCAAACTGGTCCAACTATAACTGAGTGGCTGAAGCCAAGGACTGTTGCAGATGGAGCCCCTCCCTGAGAAGATAATAGCCTCAGGGAAAAGGCTAATAAATATTGGATTTTGAGGAGGAGCTACCTTGGAGAGGAAGTAGGAGTGACTGCAGAAAGAAGGCGCAAGAGAAAGTAGAAGGTTGTCTGTCTGGGTTCCAGATTTCCAGGTTTGAGTTGCTGCAGCATTTTGGGGGCCAGTGAATTTGAGCCCCAGGATCAGGCTGATCTTGGAGAAGGCCACTTCTGAAGGTGGAGGCCAAAGGAAGAAGCTTTGCAAATAGCCGAGCTACTGAAATGTTTCCTGGTTTTTGCTGTAGATAGAGTCTGGTTTAGCTGCATGAGTGAGGCTGTTTTTGTCAGGTTATTTTGTGGCTGTGGCTGTGGCTGTTGTTCTGAATGTCTCTCTCCTGTCCTGGAGCATCCTACAGCTCTGGGACTGTCTCCTGTTGTCTTTGTGAGTTGGAAACTGGCTGGAGTTTGGCAGCTGTGTGCCCCAGGTCAGCAAAGGCAGGAAGATGACATCTTAGACACAAGGCCTATTGTTTGGGAGAGGAGCTGTGCATCCTCAGTGGTGGGAAGATGCCATCATAACATCTTTGTGCAGGACAGCACTGTATATGACTTTGGGTAAAGTAAATGGTTATTATTGGCCTTAGTAACTCTTGTTTTTCCCATTTGTTATATAAATCCCTTTGTTGTTATTTCCTAAGCCTGAGTAGTCTTGCAATTGTGCACGTGGGTGAAGGACCCAGACAGTATTTGGTAAAGAGGTGCCTTGGCCGGTATCACAATCACTATGGAAAACTCTCTGGAGGTTCTTCAAACAGCTAAAAATGGAGCTTCCATATAATTCAGCAATTTGACTTCTAGGTATCTAATCAAGAGACACTTAAACACTAATTCAAAAGGACACCTGCCTGCCTATGTTTATTGCAGCACTATTCACAAAAGGGAAGATGTGGAATCAACCCAAATGTCCCAAAATAGATGAGCAGATCAAGAAGATATTGTATATATACACAATGGAATATTACTTAGCAGTCAAAAAAGATAAATGCACTGCATTAGCGACTATATGGATGGAGCTGGAAGGGATCATGCTCAGTGAAATAAGCCAGAAAGGAAAAGAAAAATATTAGATGGTTTCCCTTTTAGGAGGAATATATAGGATCCAAATAAGGGATCAGTAAACAAAAAGTAATTATAATAAAGTAAATATCAAAATCAATAGGCAACTATAAACTAGAGACAATCTGTATGGGGGGGGGTGGACAGAGGAGTAGGATCAAAACAGGAATGGGAAGAGTATAAGAGATTGTGATGATGGCACAAGTGAATTGGTGGTGGGAATTTCACAGGGACTATAACCAAGATGAGAAAGCATGCACTGTACAAAAATGAAAAGTGATATAAAGTATATAAAATTTTAAAGAAAGCATCATCGAAGTTCTTCCCAATAAATTGACACTGAAGCTACATTTAAAGACTGGGTGGAAATTCTTCCAGAGGAGAGAAAAGAACCAATGTAGGCAGTGAGCAGCATGTAGGAAGGGCATAGTAGATGAGTAAGGGTTGAGCCCAGCTGCCTGAGTCTGATGACTTCAGAAAAGCATGGCGTAAGATGAAATGACCATCACAGCTAGAGCACGCCTGGTCCTAATAAATATCTTCAAGATTTTGGATTTCAGTCTAAGTAATAGAGAGCCATTGACATTTTCAGATAGGAGAATGGCACATTCAGATTAAGGGTTTTTGTAAAAGTATTTTTCTTAATTTGTAAAATGTATTGGAGGAGATAATAGCTAATGTGAAGAGTTCCGTATGGGATCAGTATTATGCTAATGGAACTTAAAAGGAGTCTCTTATGCTACATCCCTCTTTGCTATATAAATGGGGTAAAGCCTTCATTTTAGCATAGTCAGAGAACTGAACTTAAACCTGAAACTTCTGACACTTACAATCCAAATTGCTTAATAAAATTGAATCCACAGATTTGAAAATTCAGTGTCAGGTCCACGTCAGGCAGTAATATGGAGTGAGAGAAATCATGGCAATGCAGAACAATAAGCTGCATAAAAAGTGTATAGGCAGAATTAGCCCAAAGGATGTCAGGATTATCTCCGGTAGTAAGGGAAAAGTGCCAGAGGTAATGATTCAAAGTTGAGCAATATTTTTTTTTAAAGATTTTTACGTATGCATATAGAAATGGGGTACAAGGAAGAGGTGCAGGAATAGTGAGAGTATTCACCAGAGACAGAGTGGGGAGCAGAATGACTAAGTACACTGCTGAGGGGAGCAGTGGGTGTGTCAGGAGAGGTCTGCCGTGCCATGTGGATCATCTCCTGGGTGGGGATGGAACTCACACTAAAACAATTGTGGTTAGCTTGCAGTGCTGCGTCCTAGCCCTGTGTGACACCAGGGAGGTCCCTGAGCAAAAATTTATAAGGAAGAAAGAGCTGGAAGAAAACAGCAAAGGTGCAGCCTGACAGTGATAATGCATCTGCAGTGTTACCAGCACGATGTTGGTCTAAAGACAAGGGAGGGAAACAAAACCAGGGAGTCAGAAGGGCAATGGGTGCTCATCAGAGTTGGCTGGTAGATGAAGGAAGGGTGGGTTGGGAGCGAGTGGCGGTAAAGCTATTGTAGAGACAATGCAATGCTGAAACTAGAAAACAGCAAGAAGATAATAGTCATGAGAACCATTTAGAAAATTAAATTGGCAAGAATATGGAACTTAGGGTGGTGGAGGAAGTATAGAATTACTTGGTCTATGCTTGGCAGATTAAGTAAATGACAGCGCCATTAACTGAAGTAGGAAATACAAGGGAAAACACAATAAGATTGGAAGAAAACTTAATGAAGTCAAGATTTCCAAAGATATGTTTGAGGTACCAGTGAGGCATTTAGGTATATGATGAAGGGCCATTTGTTGCTAGGGATATCCTGTATTGCAGAGATGAAGGTCAGTTAGAACTGTGGCAGAAAATGATAACCAACGTGAAGGTGGCAGGAAAAGCAAACTGGTGAGAAAATACTGGAGAAACCATACACATGTAATGGAGATCTAGGAAAGAAGACTGATAATAGGTTTATATAAGACTGATAATGAAGGAGGAGAAAGAGAACCACAAATCAAGGGGACAGAAAATTTCAGGAAGGAGAAGTGATTCAGAGTGCACAAGTCAGAGAATGGAAAGTAAATTATTTGACCAAAAAAATTCATTAGGGTTCCAGAATGATCTATGATTAAAATCATTGCATATTGAAGCATTAGAACAGAGATGAATAGACAATGCAACATAACATGATAAATGAATAAAAGTCCAAAGACCTACTCTAGATCCAGTAGGAAGGAATGTTCCCCCTGGGAAGAAGGGCTATCTAGTGGCCAAGGCAGCATGAGGGACACATGTCTTTTTCCGCACTGCCCTAAGGTCATTCCTCACTTCATCTCAGACTGAGGGAACAGAAAATCCCACCCATCTCATCTGGCCATGATGGTGGAGATCTGTGCACTCTGGCATGCAGAGAGTGTGCTTTGTGTTAATAAAGAACCCGGGCTTCCATCTTATCTGATGCTTGGGAGTCAAGGACTGAGTCCTTGATTCCTCAGGGGAAAAAAGAAAAAAAAAAAAAAAAAGGACTTTGTCCAAAACCTTATTTATTAGTTTTCATGGGCTTTCTACTTTTTCTTATATATCCATGCTACACTTTCACCACTCTGCTCTGTGTCTGGAAAGTTCTAGTTGGATGTATGTACAGGAGGCATTCTGAGAAGAGGTCAGTGGGTGGACAGAGAGAGAAATCTGAGTTCACTCCAGTGCCCTCCCAAAGGCTGGGCCCTGTCCTGCAAGCTTTAGAATTTAAAGGGAGTCTTTTTCTTTTTCTCTTTCATTTTGCTTGCTTTCTTTTCTGTCAAGCCAATAGGTCACCTCTCTCTAGTCTGCCCCAGTAAGTACTGTGCATGGTTACCAAGACTGCTATTCTAAGAATTGAGCTATTTTCCTTAGTGCTTATATGTTCTTCATTAGAGGCGGCATAGTAAGAAAGGGATCCTCCCATCCCTGGGAATCCTTTTCATAAACATTTCCGGAGCTCATTCTTACATCTCTGATACAATCCACTCCAAATAGGCCTACAAGAGAGGAGGATGCTTCTTTACTTCCATCTCTGCTGCCTACACTCCACTTGAAAACACTGGTTTGGAGAACAGCTAAAGTTACTTCAGATCTTCAGCTTCTGAGAACTGAATCAGAAAAGTCATTTGAAAAACATGAGTACATTATTTAAATGTTGCCCACAGTTCATACAACTGTTTTATGATTTCACTGTGTGTCTAAAGATTTGCATTTCAAGAAAAAATATTTAAAAGCCATGAGTTTTTAATCTTCAGAAATAATTATAGCTACTAATGCACAACTTAGCAAACAAGGACATTTAGGGCAGGTTTACACAGGCATTGTCAACTGAGGAACTGAATGACCATTAAACCAGAGAATAACTGTTTTCCCAGGAACTGAGTAGCTCCTCGGAGCCCAGAAAGCCTTGAATAACTTGTTCTTGAATGACCGGAGAGGGGCTGTACAACAGATGCAAATTCCCACTTCTCCATCCCTTTAGTTTGTTCAGTTTCACCAAATTCATTGTCCTATGTGCAAAAAGTGAAAAGCATTAGATATTCACAATGATATTGCCATTCATACCCCAGATATAATATTGCCTTTATAAGACCTAAATTGACTGAATGAGTTAAGAAGAACAGCAGGCTAACTATATGTGAATATTTTACAGTAAAAAAGCAAAAAGTTAAAGATGGAGTTGGTGCCAGAAAGGGTGGTAAAAAATGTTGATAAAAAATGTTGGCGATTGTTGGAAATGTAACTTGAACTTGAGAAGTGATACATTTGATTTACCAATTCTAACTGCATGTTCTTTTTCTTTTTCTTATAAACTTTTTAAAGCTTAATTAGGAGAAAAATAGCAGTAGGGATAATAAATCTAACTGGTGGGTTCCTGTAAGTCCTCTAGAGCATTGTGCGCATTTATTAAAATCAATAATCTCACTGAGTTCATCAAAACTTAGGGGCTCATGACTCTAATGAGTTCAGATTCATAATAAGCTTTGCATTTCAGGCAGCGCTTGCCAAAAATGTTATTTCTTTGCAATAAATTTCACAGTACTCAGTTAGCATTCAGTTCTGAAACAAAAATCTCAGGTGAAGAAAGCACAATAACTCATGATATCTAATAATAACATCTCTGGTTGACTCCTTTGTCTTATGAGAAAATAGGTCTCCTACAATTTCCAGCATTTTTACATTATGTGTGATTAAAATTAACTACTTTAGAATGCATCCAAAGAATGCTATTTTAAAAATTCAAAGTTGAGTCTACAATTTTTTAAAAAGGGATATTGTGTATTTGAATTATTTACCCTAAGAAAGAGAGCATTGTAAGAACTTTTCAGTTGACATAGAAGTGGATTTCATTTGATTTTACTCATGATTGCATTTAACCAAATGTGAAAACAAGGACATTTGAACAGCAGAGGGAGTAGGTACAACAAAATGTTGCTTTTGGTAAACAGATAAAAGTAAATAAAATAGAACTGAAATATTACATATTCTTTTCAATAATAGAGCAACATTTGAACCATGTTTTATTGAGCCCATCTATATTTCAAAATGTGAACCAAATTTACTGTTTCATCCCCGCTTCCCATTTAACATCTATACAGTATACTAAAAATATCTCTTTGTGCTGAGGGTAACAGCAATGTCATAAATTTGTACAAGCCTTTTATTCTATCAAAGCCTTTATATGATAGTATCTCATAAATGCCATGTGCCTTATGCAGAGCTGTATCTCTATTTTATAATTTAAAAAAAAATAGATTCCTGTGGTTTAAGTCACATAACCATGACCACTTAATAAGTGAAGGAACTAGGAATAGAATCATTATTTTGAAACCCAGCCAGTGATCTCTTCACCTCCCCAGGTTGCACAAAATTTCAGTTTGAGTGAAAGCAGAAGTGAGTCACAAAGTAAAATTAAAATGTGAGAAAAATGTCTAGTGTTCACTTAATATTGAAGAGTGAACAAGTCATTGCCTATTTGCAAGAGCTAGTTGATATATTTTATGAAACAGGTACAAATGGTCACAATGAAACAATGAAAATTACTTTAAAAATACATCAAAGTTGGTATGTTAAACTGCCCTACAAAAGGGGTATATTTAGTCAACAAAAACACATAGAAAAGGAAAACGAATGAAGTCTACAGTTTAGTTGGGGAAATAAATTATATAAACAGGATTACATAGCATATATGAAAGTAATGCATAATTATAAATTTGAAAATAACCAGTTTGACAATATCAGGTGGTAAACATTAAGAAAATATCATTTACACTTCAAAATAAAGATTTATTGTTATTGATTTTAAAAGATGGCTATTTTCTGTGACAATAAGCTCATATAATCCACAAATCTGAACCATTTACAAAGGTATTGAGAAGTTTCGTTCTATTCTGTCCTACCTCTGTCTTCCCTATTCTATCTCCTTCTCATATAAGTAAATTATTTTTGTGTGTTATTTTCAGTGATTTTATGCAAATACAATTAAATTGTATATTAGAGATATACCTATATCAATGCATAGTTTTCTCATTCTATTTTAAATAGTTGAGATTCCTCAGAGGATTCCACTGTGGATATACTACTAGAGTTTAGTAACTCTTTCACAAAAAGAAACTTGGACTGTTTTTATATCCTACTATCACAAGCAATGGTGCATATTTATATGCCATTAAGCATATTTACAGATAGATCCATAAGCTAAATTCTAAGAGTAGTCACACTTGAGAAACAGGACAAATGCCACAAATCAAGGTTTGCTTTGTTTTTTCTGCAAATAGTTAAGCATTTACCTACACTTTATTCATTTTTTAAAGGATTTATTTATTTATGCATACAGAACTGGGTACAGGCCAGAGATGCAGGGGTGGTGAGAGGATTCACCAGAGACAGAGTGGGGGGAAGAACAGGCAGATCGACGAAGTACACTGCTGAGGGGAGCAGTGGGGAGACAGGAGAGGTCTGTAGCCATGTGGGTCACCTCCCTGGCAGGTATCCAACACACTATGAAGCAGCACAGTGTTTTAACACGTTGTGCCACCAGGGAGGGCCTACATTCTATTCATTGATTACTTTAACCTACAGACAATTCATTTTAATTTTGTAAATTTTATTTTGTTAAACCAAAATTAAATATTTTTAATTGACACTGACTCTCACATTCCACAAAATTAACTAGTCTCCTTTACCTTTCATGGCAATATAGTTGTTCACTTAAGTTCAGGAAGAATTTGTCCTTTCTAACAAAATGTAATTGGAAAAAGGCAGTGTCTTTTCTGGTGTCAGTTTTGATAAATTACACCTTCCTATAAGTACTTATTACATTTCTTATGAGTTCTTTTTTTTTTTTTTGAAATTTTTCCCCTTTTCAAAAATAGGTTGGCTGGTGTCTTACCTTTTTAATATTTGTTATCACTTCACAGAAGTTTTGAATTTATTATTTCTTTTTAAATTCTTTATAATTTCTCCTTTTAATTTTATTAATTTCTTTCTTCTGTTTTTGTTTGGTTTGATCTATCACTGTTCTTTTAACTTCTTTTTTCTAGTTTTTGCTTTTACAACTAGATAAAACTGTTCTTATCCTCTGAGTTTTTTTATTTTTTTATTCTGAAGTCTTCTTAAATATCTTGATTTCAGGAAATTCTTTAGTTTTGGTTATATTTTCTTATTAACTGGAGACTTGTTTAAAAAATGCTATATGGAAATAAATTCTGACCCTCCCTGGTGATGCAGCAGGTTAAGGCTCAGCACTGCAAGGTAACCCCAGTCACTTCAGTGTGAGTTTGGTCCCAGCCTGAGGTGATCCACCTGGTGCCACAGACCTCTCCTGTCTCACCAGCTTCTCCCTTCAGCAGTGTACTTTGTCAGCCAGCCTGATCTGCTCCCCACTCCTCGTGTGTCTTCTTGCTGCCCCTGCACCTCTGGCCTATACTCCAGTTCTGTATTCATAAATAAATAAATCTTTAAAAAATCATTAATTAGGGCCCTCCCTGGTGGGGAGTTAAAGCGGGTTAAAGCACAGCATGAGTTCGATCCCCGCCTGCCCCGGAGGTGACCACATGGCATGGCAGACCTCTCCTGACCCGCCCGCTGCTCCCCTCAGCAGTGTACTTCATCGATCTGCCTGTTCTGCATCCCGCTCTGTCTCTGGTAAATCCTCTCACCCTCCGCATCTCTGGCCAGTACCCCAGTTCTGTATGAATAAATAAATAAAATCTTTTTTAAAAAATCGTTAATTAAAAAAAATAGAGGTTATCCATGCTCTTGCCTAGAGATTGGGGTGGAAAACATCTCTTCAATCTCTCCCTCTGAGTTGCTTCAACAATAAAACCAAATCGTCAGTTTCTTCCTGGAAGGAATTTATATGCACATCTGTTGTCCTAATTTTTGCAGCTGCCATCTGAGGATAAACACTTAAATCACCTAGCTGTGATAGCCAACAAGATTTGCATCTATGAGTTGTGTGGGACTATAAAAAACAAGAAGCAGCTTTCAAATGGATGTAGGGGTATTTGAGCCTGGTTATATGACCAACATGGAGGGGGCAAGAAAAAAAGATCTATTTCCAAGATCTCCCCGAAAAGGGGAAAATACCTTCTCAGCTGCTGTCTGAGGGTCCAATTTCTAATAATCCTAGGTGGTGATTGAGATCCAGCCCTCTGGGACAGATCTTGGCACAATCTCATTCCCTAGAAAACAATAAGAAAATAGATTACTTGGATTATTACAAAGTTTTAGGAGTAATTAGGAACTTGGATTAGTCTGATTAAAAAGTGTATCTGCTACAGAAGGATGAGATGGTTATTTTATTTAATGTGGAAAAATTAAATGAGATGGCTATTTTATTTAATGTGGTAAAATCAAAAAAGAAAGAGGAAAATATGAAAAAATGGAGGAATGTGTTTCAAAAACAAGATAAATCTCTAGAAACAGACCTTAATGGAACAGATTTAAGTGCTTTACTCTTTTGTGTTCAAACTAATGTTCATAAAGATGAAAATTTCAATAAGGAAATAGAAACAAAAATGCACACACACACATATACACATACACACATATATGCTGTCTGCCTCAAATCTATGGTCAGTTTGCAAGTTTGGTCTGACTCTTTGCTTGGTTTCTCTATATTCCACATATAACTGAAACCATATCATATTTATCTTTTTTCCTTCAGGCTTATTTTCCTTAACATAATCCTTTCCAGCTCCACCCATGTTGCCACAAATGACATGACTTTATCTTTTTGTTTGCTGAGTAATATCCCACGGTATAGCTATACTCCATCTATTAGATGATACATTCATGTATTTAATAACTTTCAGGTTGTTTCCATATACTAGTGACTATGATAGTGCTGAAAATAAATAAGTTTTAAAAATTAGAAAAATAACTGCTATCTGATACAACAAAATAAAATTAATGAGCATATAATTTATGAACATATAATTAAAATATCAAAAAATCATAAACAACCTTTGTGACCTTGGTGTTATTTCTTCAGCTTTGCTCAGGCAGGGAAGCTAATTCATAGCTCCACTAACTACTGAAACAGCCTTCTGCCTGCCCAACCAGGGGACCTTGCCAGAGCACATGGAAACCTGTGTAGTTCATCCAACATTCATGCTTTAAAGCAATTTAACAGACAACATTTTAGTGATTGCAGAGCAAAACCACCAGATTCCCAGCATAACCACTACATGTGCTTGCTATTTGGGTATCTAAACAATGAATCTTGCTACCCCACCAGAATAAGGAAGCTAATTCATAGTCCCACCTACTTTTAAGATATTACCATGATAGCAGAGTCTAGTATCTTCTTCCATACCATGATAGCAGAGTTTAGTATCTTCTTCCATCTCACTTGAGTAAGAAACCAAGCCAATAGTCATATTCAGCTATTTTCAACCAGTATCACATTTTCTCACCCACACCTTAGAACCTAAAAAATTGCCTTACCCTCTAAAATAAACCATACAGCAAACCCTAGCAAAGTCCCAAAATAGGCTAATTAATGCTGTTTTTGCCACAGTGAGTCTACAAGCTCAGGAAAGAAAAGACACTTGCTCAGATGTGCAAATGCCTACATAATCAAGTTTCATGAAAAATCAGGTAAATATGATTCTATAAAAGAAACTAGAAAATAAATATCAGCATAACATTCTTAAAGAAATTTAGAAAACTATAAAAACATATGAGGGAAAACTAAACAAAATTAAGAAAATACTGCATGAGGAAGGTAAGAAGTTCAAGAAATAGGAAACCAAGTCCTAAAACTGAAAAATACAAGAACTGAACTAAAGAATCAGATAGAGAGCTTCAAGAGCAGATATGATTCTGCAGAATAATAAACCAGTGACATGGAATATAGGACATATAAAATGATACAATCAGAAGAACAAAAACAATAAAGAAAAATAACAAATAGGAGCAAGAAAGTCTCAGTGATAAAAGGGATGGTTTCTTAATTTCTTCTTCAGATTTATTTTTTTTGTGTGTGTGTTGATTTTGTATCTTGCTACTTTACTAAATTGGCTGTTTTTTGTTAAGTTTTTCTGTGTAGTGTGTGTGTGTGTTGATTTTGTATCTTGCTACTTTACTAAATTGGTTGATTTTTTTGTTTAGTTTTTCTGTGGAATTTTTTGATTTCTTTATGCAGCAACATGGGTTTAATTGGAAGCAACTTGCTCAGCAAAATAAGCCATAAAGAAAAAGAAAAATAGGGAATGGCCTAACTTCTAGGAGGAATGCAGAGAAAACAAAAAAAGGAATCAGAAAAAAAAAAAAAAAGAAATATAATAAAGTAAAAATCAAAATCATCAGGCAACTGTAGATCAGAGACATTCTGTAGGGGAGGAGGAGGGTGAAGGACAAGATGAGGGGTGGGAAGAGCACAAGGGACTATGGTAATGGTGCAGCTCGGGGAGAATTGGTGGTGGGAATTTCACTGGGAAACCACACATTGTATGAAAATGAAGGACGATGTAGTGAATATATCAAAATTTATTTAAAAGAGTGAGAAAGGGGACCTCCCTGGTGGCACAGCAGGTTAAAGCACAGCACTAAGAAGCTAAAGCCACTTCAGCATGAGTTCGATCCCTGCCCCAGAGATGACCACATGGCACGGCAGACCTCTCCTGACCCATCTGCTGCTCCCTTTAGCAGTGTGCTTCAATGATCTGCCTGTTTTGCTCCCCATTCTGTCTTGGGTGAGCCCTCTCACTTCCCCTGTGCCTCTGTCCTGTACCCCAGTTCTGTATGCATAAATAAATAAATCTTAAAAAAAAAAAGAGTGAGAAAGTCTGTGGAACTTATAGGACACAGTGAAAAGAAACTGTATTTACATTTTGGAAATTCCAAATGAAGAAGAAGAGAAACAAAATGGGTACTTAATGAAATAATAGTCAAAAATATTCTAGACCCTAGAGAGATAAATAGAAAACCAATTCAAGAAACCAAAATAAGTTGAACCCAAATAGTGCTGTCCTAAGACACTTTATAATTAAACAATCAAAAGTCAATGACAAAGAAAGAATTTTCAAAGTAGCAAGCTAAAAGAGAGATGCTATATAGAAAGGAACTCCCAGAAGACTTTCAGCAAGTTTCTCAAAAAAGCACTCAAACTTTTCAGGCCAGAAGATAATTAAAAAAAAAATTCAAATAAAACAACTCCATCAAAAAATGGGCAGAAAAGCTAAAAAGACACTTCTCCAAAGAGGAAATGCAGATAGCCAAGAACATATGAAAAAGTCTTTAACATCACTTATAATAAGGGAGATGCAAATTAAAGCTACAATAAGATACCACCTCACCCCAGTGAGAATGGCACATGTTCAAACAACTAGCAACAACAAATGTTGGCGAGGATGTGGAGAAAAAGGAACTCTCCTGCACTGCTGGTGGGATTGCAAACTAGTACAACCACTATGGAAAACTGTCTGGAGGTTCCTCAAACTGCTAAACATGGAGCTTCCCTACGACCCAGCAATCCCACTCCTAGGTATCTACCCAAAAGACACAAAGACACTGACTCAAAAAAACTGCATCCCTATGTTTATTGCTGCTTTATTTACAATCAAAAAGACATGGAATCAACACAAATACCCAACAGTAGATGACTATATTAAAAAGATGTGGTATATATACACAGTGGGATATTATTTAGCAATCAAAAAGATAAACACATGCCTTTTGCAGCAACATGGATGGAGCTGGAAGGGATCATCGTAGAGAAATAAGCCAGAAATTAAAAAGAAAAATACTAGGTTGTTTCACTTATAGCAGGAGTATAAAGGAGGGGGGGTGGGAATAATAATGAACAGCCATATACCAGAGATAGTTTACAGGAGTGGAGTGGGGAATGGGATCAAAAGTGGGGGAGGAGGAAGTGTATTGGACTATGGTGATGGCACATTGGTGATCTGGTGATGGGAAGCCCACAGGGATTACAACTGAGTTGAAAAAGGCACAAAATTATGTAAAAATAACCTATTATATTAAAAAAATTCAAAATATTAAATGGAAAAAACCCCATGTGTTCTCTTTTATAAGGATTATCTTCCTATTGGATTAAGGCACACCATCATGATCTCATTCAATTTTAATTAGCTCCATAAATATTCTATGCATAAATACTGTTACAGTGAGGATTAGAGCTTCTATATATGACTTTGTGGGGATACAATTCAATCCATAACCATGTTTATAAAGATAGAGTTTATTTTCATCTTAATCATCTGCTTCTTAAGAAAATATTGACTTGGTCCTAGGGGAACTCAGTACTGCCTCATAAATTTTTCCATGTCCTACTACACAAAACCTGTGAATGTTACGCTATGTGCCAAACGGGACTTTACAGGTGTGATTGAATTAAATATTTTGAGATGGGGAGATTATTCTGGATAATCTGACAGGCCTAATATAGACACAAAGGTTCTTTATGGGAGGGAAGCAAGAGGACTCCAGGTCAGAAGAGTGACATGATGACAGAGCAGAAATTGGTGAGAGGTGCTTAGAAGGTGGAAGAGGGTAGACAAGCCGAGTAATACAGGCTGCTACTTGAAGCTAAAACTAGCAAGAGCATGGATTCTCCCCTCAGTGCTTACAGAAGGAAGCAGTCTTGCCAGTACCTAACTTTAACCCAGGGAAGATTTGGAGTTGTGATGTCCAGAGCTGTAAGAGAGTAAATTTGTGTGGTTTTGAGTCACTAAGTTTTTAGCAGTTTGTTTGTTTGTTCCTATTGTACCACAATAATGAAGTTAATACAGTTCCCTAGAAAAGTAAGATAAAAGAATGTTTCCTCTTCTTCCTCTACACAACTTTACTCAACAAAATTTTATTTATTAGTGTTTGTCTTTGGATTATAAAATATCTTTATGTTTCACTTGCCTTTTCAACTTTACATGATTGCTTCCTTTTAGATAGCCGAGTAAATTTATTGACTTTAAAAGATAATGGATAGGGCCGTTTTTGGTGGCACAGCAAGCTGGAGCACAGCACTGGGAAGCTAAGCCAAGCTCTGGTCACTTCAGTGCAAGTTCAATCCCCACCACAGAGGTGATCCACATGGTGCAGCAGATCTCTCCTGTCTCGCCAGCTGCTCATCAGCTGCTCTCCTCAGCAGTATACCTTGTCAATATGCCAGTTCTGTTCCCCATTGTTTCTGGTGAATCCTCTCATCTATCTGTTGGTTCTGCTCCCCACTTGGTGAATCCTCTCGCCATCCCTGCACTTCTGGCTGTACCCCATTTCTGTATGCATAAATAAATAAAATCTTTTTAAAAAAATAATGAATAAAGTTATTCTACCTGTCACTTTTCAATTTTTAATTGCTTTTGTTGTATGTACTGTTCCTAGATTCCAAGACACTTATATTGTTATTCTATTCTGTCACATTCTCATAATCTATATTTATTCTTGGTTTTTAATGGTAGCTATTTTTAGGGCTCACTGATATCCCTTTCTTGTGTGACTTCCTCAGATGTATGTTTCCTTTTAAGTTGAAGTTTGCTCTTTGTTAAAAAATGAGCCATTTTTTTTTATTTTTATAGCTAAAAAGACTAGAGTCTCCATATATTAATCTCCTTATAAAAGACATGATCATTTTTATCATCTTCCCACAGAAATGCCACATCTTTCTAGTCAATAAATTTACATGACTATCTAAAAGGAATCCTTTTGCACTATTGGTGAGAATGTATATTATGCCCATGTAGAAAGAAGTGTTAAGAGTCCTCAAAAGTGGAAAAGAGATTGGATAGAAGGTCTGGAAATAGAAAAGAAGTAAAAAAATTTACTTCACTGAAGAAGAAATGCAAATCAATTCTATGGAACAAATATTTAAGAATATAAACCATTTCAATAAAATGAAATAATGGGAAAGCCTAGCATTTGAACTAGGAACTGCTTTTTCTCTTCCAACTGCTACTTTTCTCAACTCCCTGTGTAAAAATGTGTGGGACTCGGCCTTGGAAAAAAGTTTTTTCAGAAAGTTTGGCCAGCCAAGTGGCAATTTCTACTTTTTCTAGTTCCTCTCAGCAGAAGGATTATTTTGAAAAGATTAAGAAACCAGTATACATCAGCAGGTCTCATTTTCTGTAGCTCCCTGTTGCATTAATCCTTAAATGTGAAGATAATAGGAGCCAGATACTGTACTTTCCTCACGCTCACCTCCCAACCATATGAGTATATAAAGTTGTTCTTCAACAAGAGAGAGAGAGAGCATATAATATAAATTTAGGTAAATTTTTTACCTTGTCTCTTAAGTATGTAACATGTCTTGAGTTTTTGTTTTTTTCATGAGAAGACAAAATGTCTTGTACAGATTAATTCCATATATTATGTTCTTGTATTGAGCTCCTAGAATGAAACAAATATATGAAGGTGATTTATAAATGTCATACAAATGTAACTATAAATGTATTTTAACCTCAAATCAATGGTTTAAACACACACCTTAGGAACTAGAAAAAGAAAAGCAAACAAAACACAAAAGGAAAGAAATAATAAAGATAAATGTTAAAATAAGTGAAATTGACATTTAAAAAAAAAAAATAGAGGGCCCTCCCTGGTAGTGCAACGGGTTAGAGCGCAGCACTGTGAGATTGTCCACAGCCACTGCAGCAAGAGTTTGATACCTGGGGATGGGTATCAAAAAATAATAATAAATATTTAGCTAGCCAGAATAAGGAAAAATTTAAGTTAGTGAAATCATCAATAACATTTAAGAATGTTATTTTTCCTCACTTCTTTTCCTCTTTCTTTTATACTATAAAACCATCAACTACCATAAACCCAAATTGTAATTTTAGATTCATAATAGTATATACCAAGACCCTGAGCATTATTGCAAATATTTAGAATTTAGTTTTTCACAATTTGGGTATATAATACAGAACATATACCACAGGTTACAGAACTTGTTCAATAGATTTAAGACAGCTCTCTTATAGTTGGATATTAATACCTTGAAACAATGAAGTAAAGATGACAGGTAGCCTTAAATTCAGATCAGACTGAACACATAATAAAGCAAGTCAAGAATTGTTTGTTTTATATTTTGCATAGAATACAAATTATACTGTATCAATTTTGGTCTGATTTAGTTTACTTAAGGAAAAGATGTATTACATTACTCATAGCAGAATTCAATTGCATGTAAACTAATGCTTTTCCAAGAAGTGTATCAGTGGGGCTTTCACATTTCTGGCTCTTAAGAAGCCTCTTGTGGTGAATTACACTTCCTTAGAGAAGGCTGGCCCAGACCCATGGGTACTCACACTGCTATGAAATACATTCAGCTCATAGTTGGAGATTCAAATGAATGGCACTCATTTAAGTCTTATTTGTTTATGACATTGGCTTTTTTTTTTCCTGACAGAAATGAATATAAATTCTGACAAAACTAATATAAATTTCAGTTATGGAATAATTTTACTTTGTCTCATAAGTATATAGCACATCTTGAGTTTCTGCTTGTTGCATGAGAAGATAGAATGTCTTATACTGAATTAATTTCATATATTATGCTCTTATATTGAGCTCCTAGAATGAAACAAAAATATGAAATTTATAAAGTGTCATATAAAAATGTAATGAGTATATAAATTATAAGTAGTTTGAAGTTTTTAATTTTTCTTCACTTCTCTATTTAGAGTTGCTAACAAAACAGCTAGCAAATTACCAATCATATGTCAACATATAATCACAGACCACACATTTTAGGTATAGGAGAGTAAAAAATTAGACAAAGAGAAGTGAGAAAGACAGTGAGCAGTGATTAAGAAAAGGAGGTAGCAGATACATTTAATTAACAGATTAATGATAGTGCTATTAAACATTAGAATTTGAGTTTTATTTAGAAGTTCAAAAATGGTGATGCTGTGAATGTGAAAAATTAAAGTAAGGAAGAAATCAAATTTGTTTCTAGATTTTTCTTTCTTTTTTGTAACTGGGAAGATGGGTTCACTGTACACCAAGGTGGGGAGATGAAAGCTTAGAAAGTTCATATGATGCTAGTGAAGTTTTAGGTATGTTGTTATGTATTATTCTTTATCAGCCAAATGAAAGTATTTCATCCAATTGGAAATAGAATTCTATTAATCAGTGGAGGGAGAAAAAGCTAGAGAGAGAAATTTAGGTGTCATTAACAATTGAATAGTAATGTAAAGTCATAGGATTAGACAGAAAGTAAAGCTTGAATAGAGCTATGTCACTCAGGCAGTGCATGATTGCTTTATAATAAAATTCTTTGTGGAGGATCTCATGTAGTACTTTTTGGGATAGCTATTCCCACATCTGAGTTCTTCTTTATGAGTACATTGGAGAAACCCTGTGCACTTGTCACAGGGATTGAAGGAATTTTGATCATTGTGGTATGAAAGACTATCATAAAAACTTGCAGCTTAGATCTTATTTATAATTTCAGATCTGTCTATTTTACCACCTTCATTATTTTGGATTTTTATCAATATCATTCCTTCAAGTTTACTTCTGTTCCATTTTACTTCTTTCTCTAAGACTCCTTTTATACCAATAATATTCCTTTTGGTCACATTTCACCTTTTCTCTTTCATACTCTGTCCCACTTTGTTTGTGTCCATTCTGTTCTTCCTTTTGATTCCTGAATGGGAGAAAATATTTGTGCACCCTTCATCTGAAAAGGTACAGATAGCAAGATATACAAGATCTTATGCAACTCAACAAAACCAAAGCAAACAACCCAATTAAAAAGTGGACAGAAGAGCTAAAAAGACATTTCCAAAAGAAGAAATGCAAATAGCCACAGACATATGATACAGTGTTCAGTACCACTTATTATCAGGAAAATGCAAATCAAAATCCCAATTTTATACCACATCACACCTGTAAAAGGAACCCTCTTATGCTGCAGGTGGGAATGCAAACTGGTTCAGCCACTATGGAAAACTGTGTGGAGGTTCCTCAGCACACTAACCATGGGTCTACCATATGACCCAGTGACTCCACATCTAGAAATCTACCCAAAGGACACAAAAATTCTATATGAAAAGAAACCCCCACCCCTATTGCAACAACACTTCACATAGCCAAAATATGGAAACAGCCTTCTGCACTTCCCTCTGCCCTTCGAGATGCCATTTCCACAGGCAAAAGTTCTATTGCAGTCAGTTGGGAAGCTGAGTTGAGTGGGTTGCAGAAGTTGAATACGCCATCTGCTCCAGCCTTGGTCACCAAAAAATGACCTCTATCAAGGGTCCTTGTGTCCACTACTTTGCTGGATGACCCCTAGGTTGATCCTCTTTTGGTGGTACCCCGCTGTATGGCCCTCTTCTGCTCCCTTGCATGTCCTGAGCTGCTACTCCTCTCATCAAAATCTCACTTGCATCAGTCTGCCAGAGTGAAATTTTCTTTCAGTGCTTCAGATGAAACTTGTATTTTCATCAAAGTCTTAAACATTTACTTTCTGAAAAACAAGCATAATTTCTACTGTTTTGTTTGAAAACATTGCCAACTTATGCTTTATTCATTATCTTGCATCTAAAACAGCATATATAATGAATAAATTATGTTTGGTGTGCCCTGCTTTAAAACTCTATGAACTATGTAGCACTCTTAGTCATGGTTAGGAATAAAAAATGTGGGGAAAATATAGCATATCGGAGAAAATGAAGCCTTTGGTGAGGGATAAAAGAAGAACCTTTGTCACAAAACTTGGGTTTTGCTCTTTGTCCAATCACTAGTGAATAGCAACAGTATAAGGATGATCAATTCTTGCTGGCATAAATCCACACAACTGGAACTATGGTGAAGCTCTTATATGTTCTTTAATATGCCATCCCTTTCTAAAAGTCTATAAATTTTGGTAACTTGGAAAATTCATTTATTCATAACACATACTTCCCTGAAGATGCTGAATAAGTGAGCAAGTACTCACTACTGAACTCTTCATTATCAAGACCAATAAAAAATCTTAATACTCCATATTAAATCTCTTATATCCTAAAGAGAAAAAAAGTTACCACAAAGTTCTAAGATTACAGTATAACATAGTTCCAAAGATTTTCATTATACTTACTAAATATGAATGATTATTCCTACTAGTAATGTATGTGGCAAAATATAACTGGACATGAAGTCAATTAATATTGACTACAGTTATGAATTTATTAAATAAGCAAGAAAGACTAAATAACTTCATGTTAGATAGTTTTCAATAATGGAAAATTCAAAGCATCTAGAACTTACTCTCCAGCTGAGACTATCTCAACCCACCATTTTGCTCTGGCCCCTGCTCTAGGACCAGCTACTACCAGGAAGCCTGAAAACATCTCACCCCAATCCCACTGCATGGCTTTTACCTTCTGTCACAATGTTCTAGCTTCTGTCCTGTAAGTATTGAATATTCTGGCACAAGCACAAAACTAAACATTTTAGGAAGTTAACAGTCCCAAAGCAACCCTTGTTCACTAGAAAATGAAATGAGTCTATAAATGTTCACATTTTCCATGACTCAGATGTATGTTTCTATTGTGGCAGGATAAGGTACAGCAGTGACCTGATCAATTTTGAAGTAATTATTCCTAAATTGACTCCTCTTAGTCCCTCATCCCATATTTCCCCAGGTTTTACAGGTATTGCTTGTTGATGGCTTGTGAAATATTGCTTCTGGCTGAAAGAGCTGCATTACTCAAATACAGACAAATTTCCTGGGGACAACTAATACCCAAAGACTGGTCAATATTGGCATACAAACTTTTTGATTTCTTATCTCAACATTGGACATAAAGTCAATTAATATTGATTCAAAGTTATACAAGACACTCTGATTCGGAGTTCACTAAGGGAGGGGCTGAGACCTTTGTTGCAGCTGCACCACAATTCAACTTCTTTTGTCCAAATCTGCTTCTTCTAACCCTCTATACTTGCTGAGAAAGAGAGCACATTTACTTACTCTACACAAATCTACATTTTAAGATTTGTTTCCAAGTTACCATACATGTAAACTCTTGTCCTGGGCTTTGTTTTGGAGAGGTGACCTTCTTGTCTTCCCTCCCTATATGACTGATTGTGTCTTAAGGAGGAAGGGTGAATGATCATTTTCTTCCAGCAAAGTTTTCTAAGGTTTTCATTTATATTGATATCTCTGGCATAGGAGTTAATCATAACAAAACAAAGTAAACAGTTTTCACAGCTAATAAGTAAGACAATCCCAATTAATTTTAAGGTAGGTGAAAGATAGTGGGTGGGGGAGGAACATATATTTTTGGTCTTATGAATAGTCATATTTATTTATCATTATTTCAGGACATGACAATTAATCAACTTGAAAGTTTATATTTGCCTGCAAGTTTTCTAGGCAATGGGCATCTACAATTAATTTTCATTTTTTTAATACTGTATCAATTTCCTCACTGTGGATATGCTTAAAATTATTGACACTTTTGTCTTATACGGGTCTGAAATGTCTGAAATACATTGTGTCATTGTCAATTAATGCTCATCTGCAATTGTAATTTTAAAATTGGCAGGAAATATATACATTCTTTCAAGAAAACTAATAAACTTATAAGGGTGTTAAATTCAAGGCAAAGGTTGATTCCTGCAGGGACATTCATCTTTGTCATTTAACACCACCTGCCTAAGTAGGAAATTAAATACCGTCCTTCCCTTGGTTATAATTTTTTTCATGGTGGAATAAATGGCAGAATAGCAGAGAAAAAAATGAAGAAATAATAAATCACAAAAGAAACAGGACTAAATATGCAGCTTTTGTAACTACACTAATTTTTTTCAATAAGAAAAACATGAAATTCATTTCATTTTATTTTGTTTCCATTAATCTAGTTGGTGTCAAAAGAAAATAAGATAATGCCTAGTTCTTATTTTGAGGGGCATTTATATTTCATTTAAAGCATTAATATCACTTGTCACAGTTATATCATTTAAATAATGCTTCAGTGACAACTATGTTTTTGAGGACACAAATATACAGGAAGTCTTTTGACAAGCAAGAAATCAAGTTCATTATTTAATTTTTTAATGAACTAAGATGATCATTTTTGTCAAAATGAATAAAGCAGAAAAATGTCAGAGCAATAGAAGTTCCAAGTTATAGTGTATATTCACTTTTCCAGTGATTACAGCTTTGTGCACATACCCCTTCTTGTTATCCCTGATCCACCCTAGAGTTCTGTATAGTCTAATTATTACACCTAATTTCCACTCTATCTCCCTTGATTCCTCTGTCTATGTGGTTTTCTAAGCTTACTGGACATCTGAGATAGTCATAAAGGTGAAAACCATTACCAGCACCTAAAGGGTGATCCTAGCCAACATGCATAGCTATGGGCACTGGAGAGATATTGGATGGAGAGAAGAATGTCACTGAAGTCTATTTCTGAGATTGCCTCAAAAATCGAACATGTAAATGAGTGTAAAGGTCAATACTCAGGAGACAGTGATTGGAATTTTAGATTCCCAACACAAAGGGGCAGATGTTTAAATCACACCTGATCAAGTTCATATTTTGCCATAAGACTTGTTTGTTTTTGTTTTTTTGAAGAATTATTAGATGACCAGCAAAACAATCTTATAAACAAGTGGAATTTAATATGCTAGTAAAAGACTTCTAGAATATTCCTTCAAAATATCCTCTCAGCTCTCCTGCCCACCTGTGACTATGCAGATGCCTTTCTTTGTCTTCCTCTTTCCCCTAACAAACCTGTCTCCCTGAAATATAAATTAAAAAAAAAATCCTCTCACACACACCCACTATGGTTTTATGAAAATGTATCTATTGCAGCCTTTCTCACACAGTGTAATTTTTTGTTCTTTATCTTGGTCACATGACTCAGATTCGGGTACTTACAAAGTCCCAAAGCAACATGAACATTTAGAACAGGTAGAAGTCAGTGGAAGTCTGCACTTTTTAAAGGAGCAGCATTGCCCAGCTGCTAGCTGTCATGTGTGATATATACTTGTTGCTTCTGAATATTCTGGTATCTTTTTTTTTAAAGATTTATTTATCATACAGAACTGGGATACAGGCCAGAGGCTCAGGGGCAGCGAGAGGCTTCACCAGAGACAGAGTGGGGAGCAGAACAGGCAGATCGACGAAGTACACTGCTGAGGGGAGCAGCGGGAGGGTCAGGAGAGGTCTGCCACGCCATGTGGTCACCTCCGGGGCAGGCGGGAATCGAACTCATGTGGAAGTGGCTTTAGCTTCTTAGTGCTGTGCTTTAACCCGCTGCACCACCAGGGAGGGCCTATTCTGGTATCTTAAGGCTGAAAATATACAATAACACAATTTGAAATGAATTGGCCCCTATTTGAAGTTTGGAAGTGCAGCTTTGTGTAAACTAAACATGCTTCTCTTCAGGTTAAATTGAACCACAGGCTCTGTCTGACCTAGAAAATAATCCCCTGAAAAGAGAAATCAACTAGGTCTTGGTATTCTATTGCTTAGTACAACATATCACATGTAGTGAGTCTCTATGTGTGGGCTGAGTATGAACATATTGCCAAGAATTCCCAGGGGAATATAACATCCAAAACAACTGTATTAAATTTGTGAAACACCAATGCAGCACTGGAAAATGATAAGCTGCATTTTTGCCCTGTAAAAAGAAAAGCTATTTCTTACAGGCTCATCCCCTTACCACAATATATTAAAAATATGAAAGAAAACATAAAATTCATTCAAGGTAGTATTATCTAAGATGATAAAGTTGAATGTTTTATTAAAATAACAAACCTTTGATATTTTCTTATATCAGGTGAGATGATGAAAAAAATCAGATAAAACATGTCTAGACAGTTCACAGTCTCCATGAACTTGTTCCTCTGGCCACAAATGACACTTTAGGAGATTTTCATGCATAGATTCTCACTCTATTGCAGTTTTCTATGTGCTCATAAAGATGCTGAACAGGAATTGATCAGAAAGAAAAGACTGAACCAGAGAGTGTCCTAAAGAAACAGAAGAATCACTCAATTTTATGAGTTGGTTCTTTGTCAAGATAAATAAAATAAATGCTAAAACAGTCTGACTTTATCTGTACCACTAAATTTGATAGAAAGTGAAAAAAAATTATACTTATTTTGGAAGTCTAGTTCAAATGACTAAAAATATTAATGATCGATCCTACTATCTAAATTTAATCTCCTTACTTTCCACTAATGTTAGTTTCCATCTGTAAAAATGTCTGCATTGCTAGTTGTTGCATCAAAGTGTTTTGACCTTCTAGTGCTGGTGATTACATAGAAATTAAAGAACCCTCTTCTGCTGATGGTGGGAATGCAAACTGGTCTCATAAACTATGAAAGCTGTGCAGAGGATCCTTGAAGCACTAACAATGATTTGCCATACAAGTCAGATATTCCAGACCTACGAAACTACCCAAAACACACACACAGAAAACTAATTTGAAAGGAAACCTATACTCCTCTGTTTACTGCAGCATTATTTACAATAGCCAAGATATGAAAAGAAAAACTAAATGCCCCGAAACAGGTGAATGGGTCAGAAAGATGCACTATATGTATACCGCAGAATACTATTTAGTGGTCAAAAACCATAAACTCACGCCATTGGTGGCGACATGATAATTGAAATAAGTTTGAAGTAAAAAGGTAAACATAGGATGGCTTCATTTATATGTGGAGAAAGCAAAGAAACAGTCTGACAATGGCAAGCCTTGGAAGCTGACTACAGATCTGAAGCGTTCTGAAATTTCTGTGATTATTTTAGAAAGTATGCTAAATAAATATGAATGACTATGGTATCTGTTAAAACTTGTGTAAATATTATATTGGAATTATAAATAAGTAGAAATGGAAAATGGCTATTTAAAAAAAATTTGGATTCTGTATCTTTTGAAATTGTTTACTGTTATCAAAAATTAAAGTCATGGGCCCTCCCTGGTGGCTCAACAGGTTGGAGCACAGCACTGTAAGTTAGTGCAGCCTCTTCAGCACGAGTGGAGCCCCAGGGAGGTGACCAGGCCTCTCCTGTCTCACTCACTGCTCCCCTCAGCAGTGTACTTTCTCAATCTGCCTGTTCTGCTCCCCACTCTCTCCCTAAAGAATCCTCTCACTGCCCTCACCTCTGGCCTGTACCCTAGCTCTGTATTCATAAATAAATAAATCTTTTAAAAAAATCCACAACAACCCTCCCTCCGTATACAAAGAACCCTAATAAATCATTAAGACATTAATGCAAAATTCAATTTAAAAAATAAGTAAATTGGGCCCTCCCTGGTGGCGCAGCGGGTTAAAGCACTGCACTGAGAAACTAAAGCCACTTCCACATGAGTTCAATCCCCGCCTGCCCCAGAGGTCACCACATGGCGCAGCAGACCTCTCCTGACCCGCCCGCTGCTCCCCTCAGCAGTGTACTTCATCGATCTGCCTGTTCTGCTTCCAGCTCTGTCTCTGGTGAATCCTCTCACCCTCCGCATCTCTGGCCTGTACCCCAGTTCTGTATGAATAAATAAATAAATCTTTAAAATAAAAAAAAAAGTAAATTGCATTCCTCCCAATAACAACTCTGGTATCCCTTCTATATTTTCACTAAAGCTCTAATTATAGCTCTAATAACAGTCTCACTTGGGTGATGAAACCTTTCAGAGGTTTCAAACAGGAATATGTTCAGAACAACTATACCCAAACTTCAGTCTCATTCATTTGAGAGCTTCTTTCAAGGTTCTTGGTTCAGAGACTTGTGGAAGATGTGGGTGTTTGGGCATGATGGGTGCTGTGCAGACCTCTCACCACAGAAGGATATGGTGCCCAGCTGCAGGAGTGGACAGGACACAGACTCTGCTTTCAGCCCTTCAGGATAGCTCCAGCAATGAGTCCCTCCCCAGCCCTTATCTGGTGGGTGCTCTTCCTGAGACGGCTGTATCCAGTGACTGAAAGGTGGGTGTTCAAATATCCAGCCATGGGCTCAAATCTGTACCCCTGGCAAGAAGTTCTTGCTTATGGTCTCCTCTCACATTGACTGGGTCTCCCTTGAACCTATTTATTGTCCACCTAGTGCTGCTTCTTCCCTACTGTTCTCAAAGGAATTGATTCTATTAAACCTCTTGCAGTCCTAGCTGCATCTCAGTATCTGCTTCCAGAAAATCCAAATCCAGAAAATCCAAGATTTGTTCTTTAATTCTTTCTGTTCCTCCACTCCTTTTGCTGACTTCTCCAAGGGGTATTCTGGAGAATGGGAGATGAGATGAGATAGGAAAGTATAATCATTAGTGTTGGTGTAATCCAAATATGTGGAAGGCATAGATTTATGTAATTTCCATATCTAATTATATATATGTATCTACATATGTACCTTTGTATCTATTTATTTTTACACATGTATATAAACAGATCTCTATCCACATGTCTGTAAATTTCTCTATTTGCCTATCTCCTATCGCCTGCCTGCTAATCAAGTCTCCATGCCCCATCCGTTTCATGAAATAGCTTCACTTTTGGGAAAACAGAGGATAAAGATTATCTCACATCCATCGAATTTTTTGCTGAGGTGATTCTGACCTCTTACCTCAGATTTGAGTCTCTGGTTCTATAGAGAAGTCCTGGATAGTATCAGGAATTCTATCCTTCCTGGCTGCCCTGCTGCTTGGTCCTACAGACTCCAGCAGGGAGACCACACTTTCCTTTCTAGACCTGTCCTCAACACTCTGTGACCCCCACTGCCTGTGCAAAGGAGGAGATCTTGTTGTGAGCTCCAGAAGTAAGTATAGAGAACTACAATGTATAACATAATTTTAAACAGTATCCCTAATATTACTGAAGTACAGTTCAAGGGAAAGTCAAATAAACATGAAGTCCTTTATGAAGGCCTTTCATGGGCATGCTTGATTATTAGCTTTATTATTCTGTATTAGGGTGTTTCCTTCTCTCCATATTCATAGACGCCCCATTCAAACTTCCAAAAACCTCTTTCATCTTAGGACTTTTCATTTTTGTTTATGTCTGAAATAGATCTCTTTACTACAGTAACTACAATCTGACTGAATAAAGTAACATCTAAGTTAAATTCAATAAATGATATTCTCTCTATCTCTATATAAAATGTAAGTGTGTATGAATGGATAGGTAGATGAGGAGAGAGAACATGGAGGAGAAGAATAGATGTTAGTCAAATATGAAAAAAATGAAGACATTCGTTAGATCTAAAATGTAACATGTCTGGGCCCTCCCTGATGGTGGGACAGGTTAAAGTGCAACAGTGTGAAGCTGGCAGTACCCACTTCAGTGCTAGTTGGATCCTTGCTGGGGAGGTGACCCACATGGCACAGCAGACCTCTCCTTTTACGCCCGCTGCTCCCCTCAGCAGTGTACTTCGTCAATCTGCTTGTTCTGCTCCCCACTCTGTCTCTAGTGAATCCTCTTACCACTCCTGCACCTCTGGCTTGTACCCCAATTCTGTATGCATAAATAAATAAATATATCTTTAAAAAAATAAGATGTAACATGGCTTTTATTATTTTCTTAATTGAATATGTTCTTAACTATCCAGTGCCTATACAACTTAAACTATCAACAGCATGTGATCACTAAGAAATCTGTGTGCACGTTGTGTGCCCTATTCTCTTTAATCCTTATAATATCTTGAGGTCAGTTATCTTGCATTCCTGTGTTAAAGAAAAGGACATTAAAGCCCAACACACAGGTTGCTTTACCCAGATTGACTGTGAGGGGAAGATCCAGGGAGACAGAATCACACAAATCCATGACACTTCGTTCATTCTCTTTCCACTTTACTATCCTCGCTCTAGCCTTTCTCCATGGTCAAATGAAAGTACTCAAATTAGTTGTTTTTTCTCATTTTCCTCTCTTCTTAGCATCTCAACACTTCTACTCCTAGTCCCTCCACTACTATATCAGGTTGTCAACAAATTACCATCTTGCAAAACACATACCACTGATTCCACTTCATCAGTCAGCTATACTTTCCCGAGCTTAAGTAATTTTTTTTTTTTTATTTACCTAGACCATTAGGTTTTATACTTGTTTTTGTGGTTTGTATAATTTGGAGGCTCTTCGTTCACGCAATGATTCTGAACCTACTCTATCTGTATCAGACACTATCTCCACTGCTAAGAGGCATCCGTGAAAGGAATTTCTTGAAAAATTTTTAAATATAGGCCCTCCCTAGTGGCGCAGCGGGTTAAAGCACAACACTGAGAATCTAAAGCCGCTTCCGCATGAGTTCGATTCCCGCCTGCCCTGGAGGTGACCCCATGGCGCGGCAGACCTCTCCTGACCCGCCCGCTGCTCCCCTCAGCAGTGTAGTTCGTCGATCTGCCTGTTCTGCTCCCCACTCTGTCTCTGGTGAAGCCTCTCACCACCCCTGAGCCTCTGGCCTGTACCCCAGTTCTGTATGCACAAATAAATAAATCTTTAAAAAAAAAATTTAAATATATCTATAAATACACACACACACATATATATTACATAATTCTTCATTTTTATACAATGTATGTTTTTCTCCTCTCAAGCATAATTCCTGTAAAATTCCACCACAAATTCACCTGGGCACCATCACCCTAGTCCTTGAGCTCTTCCTACCCGTTTTTATCCTACTCCCCTCTCCCTTGCAGAAATGTTTTTGATTTATAGATGTCTGTTCATTTAGATTTTTAATTTATTCTAAATAATCTTTTCCTGATCCTTTATTTGGTTCCTCTACATTCCTCCTATAAGTGGAATCATCTGACATTTTTCTTTTTCTTTCTGACTACTTCCACCCAAAGTACACAAAAATATTAATTCAAAAGAGCACTTCCACCCATAAGTTTATTGTAGCCCTATTTATAATAGGTAAGATATGGAAGCAACCCAAATGCCCAAAAATAGATGACTGGATTAAGAAAATGTGGTATATATACACATGAAGGG
>NW_004567110.1:58467357-58475653 GCF_000260355.1 Condylura cristata | reverse complement strand
TTACGAGTGATGTTGAACATTTTTTCATATGCTTGTTGGCCATCTGCATTTCCTCTTTGGAGAAGTGTCTTTTTAGCTCTTCAACCCATTTTTTGATGGGGCTGTTTATTTTTGTTCAGTTTCGTCAGTTCTCCGTATGTGTATACACACACACACACACACACACACACATATATATATAAAGATTTATTTATTTATTCATACAGAACTGGGGTACAGGCCAGAGATGCAGAGGGCAAGAGGATTCATCAGAGACAGAGCGGGGAGCAGAACAGGCAGATAGATGAAGTACACTGCTGAGGGGAGCAGCAGGCGGGTCAGGAGAGGTCTGCCTCGCCATGTGCTCACCTCCAGGGCAGGCGGGGATAGAACTCATGCAGAAGTGGCTTTAGTTTCTTAGTGTTCTGCTTTAACCCGCGGTGCCACCAGGGAGGGCCTAAAAGTATATTTTTAAGGAGAAGCTTATATGTTTATTTTTAAAACCTAAACCACATGACTCTATTTATGAGCTTAGTGATACAAAGTTTGTATTTTGAATCATGTAATTAGTATGCCAATTAGTAACTACTTCTAGGCAATGGTGAATTTTCAAGATACAAAACATTATTAGCAAATCCAATTTAATCATTAATAAATGAATAAATAAATATTTTAATGTGAACTGTATTTCTCTTAGAATTCTCTAGGATAGGAAATGGCAAGTATTTGTCTGTGGCAAAATTAAGCCTGTCCCTCTAGTCTTACAAAGTGTTGTTGAAGCCCAAGTCTATGTACTTTCATTTGCCTATTGTCTCTGGTTGCTTTCATTCTACAACAGCTGATCTGAAAATCTGTGATAGAGACCACAGACCTGAAAATTCAAAAGGACTACCCGATCATTTATAGGAAGTTGGCTAGTCCACATTTAGGATTTATGTAAATGATGTTAGGGAAAAGATAAATGGCATTTATTGCTACAAATTTGTTTTTTTTGAGATTTATTTTTGCATACAAGAACTGGGGTACAGACCAAAGGTGAAAGGATTTACCAGAGACAGAGTAGGGAGCAGAACACGCAGATGTACTGAAATACACAGATGATGGAGGTCAGAGGAGGTCCGCCACACCATGTGGCACCTCCATGGCTGGGAATCAAACTCGTGCTGCAGTGGCTGCAGATAGCTTCATAGTACAGTGCATTAACTTGTTGCACCAACAGGAAGAGCCTTTATTACTACACATTTGAATGTTGTAAGCTATGAAATGGTTAATACATTTTAATTTTTCTTTTTTTAAATTTTTAAATTAAAAGCCAAGAGATTGAGTAGCAACCATGTAATGGCAACTGCATACAACCAAATATCCCAACATATGAAGGGATTGGCCCAAAGCAAGGCCTAAAAGTCCACCACAAGTCTAAAGCAGCTTTTGGCGAAGACCCATAGAAAAGGGTCAGAAATGACCAGACAAGTCTGGGATGATAAGAGCAAAACCAAAATCAAGATAAATGCTGCCACAGTTAACCTCCCCACAGGTCTCTCACTTGTGTCTGTTTCAACCAGTCCAGGACCAAGAAACAAGAGCCACTTCTTCGCATCTCTCTCTGCTCCATGTGGCTCCCTCAGGTCTCCTCTGGCTCTCCATCCTGCTTCCTTCCTCTCCAGATTTTTCTCCTCCTTGCTTAGGTCCACCCTCCTTTTGGATGGGACAGAGAACCTGGAACCTCCCCTTTCCCCAGGGGACCATCCTGTTACAAAAAGAGAAAAACAACCATTAATTATATTTTAAGTGATTGTAAAAATGATTTAAGAAGTCAATTTATTAATGGATATGATCTGTTCATTCCCCCCCAAAAAACAAAAATAGTCTGTTACAAACTGAATAAACTTAATAGTTTGGATACTAATTTGGACATTTGAGTCTGAAATTCAAAAAATAAGAATAAAAATGAAAAATGCTAAAAGAAATGAGTTACTTGAACTCAGAACTCAAATAGAAGGAAATGGTAAAATTAAGAAAAATGATGTGACTGAAAATGAATAGGTATAAATGAAAACTTCAGCGCAATAAGTAGGAATTTGTCAAGAACATAAATAAAGAAAAACTGTGTCCAAGAGAAAATAGTTAAATTGAAGACATACTTTTTGTTTAATTAATACTTATTTTGTTTAATTTGTTTAATGTCCCTTCAAAACATGAACACAGTACAAGAGAATTTATAGAGTTATGATATATAAAATTATAATCCAAAAATCACTCTCAAATCATTCAAGTTCATATTGAAGGGAGAACTACAGAGCAAGAAAATCTGGTGTGCAGTAATCAACCCTGAGATGTATCTTAAAAATATCATCAAACACTCAAGAAAAGAAAAATCCACAGGGCTTCCAGAAAATCTGAAATAATTTACAAGGAAGCACAGGGAGGACTAGATTGACATCAAACTTTTCAAAATCAGCATTCAAGCTTTCTTGCAATTATCAAAGTTATAGAAAAAAGCTTTTAAGCATGAGATGAGTGCCCTTTTTAGAAAAATTTGATAGAGGATGCCTGTACTCAAGCAAAGGGTTACTAAATGATGAACAGTTAATAAATTTAATTGCTATTATAAGACTAAACAAAAGTGGTAATAGCGATAGATAGAAGTACATGCTGCATCTTGTGCAGTATGGCTAATGTTTTATATGTTATATATTCTTACAAAGTAGCAGCAATATAAAAATGAAGAACAGAGAAAAGATAGTAGAATAAGTTCATTGTTGCATAGGCAACAGATAGATTTTAAAATAAAATTACAAATTAACAAACTAGATAAATAAATAAGAAAGCATAGGGTTAAGGCTTAGTACTCTGAAGCTATCTGCAGCCACTGAAACTTCAGTTTGATCACCTGCCAGGGAACTGATCCACATGGCCCAGCAGACATCTCCTATCTTGGCCACTGCTCCCCTCAGCAGTGTATTTCAGTAGATCTGCCTGTTCTGCTCCCCACTCTGTCTCTGGTAAATCCTTTGATCCCCACACCTCTAGCTTATACCCCAGCTCTTGTATGCCTAACTAAATAGAATAAATCTTTAAAAAAAAAAATAAGAAAACAAAACACTAAGTAAATTCTTCCCTAAAAAGAACTATAAAATAACAATGCTCAAAAGAAGATTCAGAAATTCCTCAGGGGACTCCAGGGGCTTTTGCACAGAGGATTGCAGTAAGATGGATAACTTGCTTCAGGTAAGAAGAGGCAGACAGCTAAGATGAGTAGGGCCCAGAAAGCAGATACTCTGGCCAGAAAGTAGAAATGGGGAGGTTGGGGGGAGGTGTCAACCATCCTCATGCTTTAGAGCTTGGTGAATTTCACTAGAGCAACCTTTCAGAAAGGGAGTAGGATCACACATGTACGCAGGGCCAGCCCAAGTCATTGAGAGTTATGAAGCTACTGCACCCACAAGCACCCACCTCCCCTACCTCTCCCAGAGCTAAGAAAGCAAGGAATTTTTAGATGGGTCATGCCAGTGTAGGTCATCAGCCTAACAACAGATAAGAACAGGTAAGAGAGAAATCTCTATCTTCCCTTGCAAAGAATCAAACGAGTGTACAACACTTGTACTCCAGGCCCCTCAAGCACAGGGCAGTGGCTTAGGAAGCTGCAGAGGCAACCATAGCTTATGGCCATTGTTGGGGGACAGGACACAATCCACATGGGCACCACATGCCTGATAGCACATATTTGTCCCAAAGCTTGAGCCTTGTGGGAAACATCTAGCTCCCTTTGCCAGGAGATGCAGGCTTGGTGCAATAACCCATGGCAGAACAGAGGATCAGAGAAGCAGACAGGGAGTTAGGATAACAAGCACTGAATGACTCTTGCTTTTTGAGAAAGAAAAGGAGCAGAAGTGACTACTCTCACTCTTCAACAAAATTGAGACCAACTGTCAAAGCCGCAACAAGTGAAGCAGCTCCAAACCATATTAGGAAGCCACTACTTGGAAATAGACATTGGGAAATGCACAACTGTAGTAGGAGACATTAGCACCACATTCTCACCTTTGAACAGATTAAATACCAAGAAAATAAATGGGGATACTATAACCTTAACCAAAGAAATAAATCTCATGGACCAAATATACACATAGAGGTCACTGCAACCCTCCAAAAATTTGAATATCCATTTTTCTCAAGTACACATGGGACATATATTAGGCCACATGACAAGTATCAATACATTCAAAAAGATCAAAATCCTATGGAACGTCTTCTCTGGCCATAAAGGTGCCAAACTAGAAATCAGCCACAGCAGCAGCATTCTTACACTGATTTCTCCTTTTCCTAATAAATCTGTCTTTTTATTGTTTTCTTAAGCATCTTTATTCATTTTCCACAATATAGAACTTCACCTCTCATGTACAGTCACCATACTTTTCCCACCACAAAAGTCTTCCCCATACTCCACTGTGCTCAACCCTTTTAAAAGTATAACCAAGGGGGCCCTCCCTGGTGGCGCAGCGGGTTAAAGCACAGCACTAAGAAGCTAAAGCCGCTTCTGCATGAGTTCAATTCCTGCCTGCCCCGGAGGTGACCACATGGCGTGGCAGACCTCTCCTGACCCGCCTGCTGCTCCCCTCAGCAGTGTACTTCATCGATCTGCCTGTTCTGCTCCCCACTCTGTCTCTGGTGAAGCCTCTCACTGCCCCTGAGCCTCTGGCCTGTACCCCAGTTCTGTATGCACAAATAAATCTTTAAAAAAAAAAGTATAACCAAGGGCCCTCCCTGGTGCACAGCAGGTTAAAGCACAGCACTAAGAAGCTAAAGCCACTTCAGTATGAATTCGATCCCCCTGCCCTGGAGGTGACCCACATGGCGTGGCAGCTGCTCCCCTCAGCAGTGTACTTCCTCAGCTGGCCTGTTCTGCTCCCCACTCTGTCTCTGGTGAATCCTCTCATCGTCTCTGAACCTCTGGCCTGTATCCCAATTCTGTATACATAAGTAAATAAACATTTTTTAAAAAGTGCAAACAGTTCTTGTATGCATAAATAAATAAAATCTTTAAAAATAAGTAAAGACCAATGAACAAGATAAACCAAAGTCTCAAAACAATAGAAACAAGGCCCAAAAAAATTTAAATAAATATAAATTCAGAGACTAATGAGCTAGAAAAATATCTATTAGCAAATCAAAATAATAATTCCCTTTTCAGTAATTAGAGAAACACTATCTTAAGAAAAAGATGGGAAGAAATACACATACAAAATAAAAAAAATGACAAAGGGAAAATAATCTTGAAAACATTTATGAAATAATTGCCTTGGGCAACAGAGTTTAGCAAAATTAATCAAACTAAAAATAGCAAGCTTCAGTCATTTTGCTATGAGATAGAGAAAAATATCAAAGAAATAAATTGTGAAAGAGACAACCAAATTATTCCACAGGAGAATTCTATGAAAATTCAAATTTTACAGTGCTCTAGAGAACTGAAAATTAAGAATTTTCTAGTCATTTTATGAAAAAAAATATAGCATTAAAAACTGATAGAGCGCATCAGCACTAAAACTACAGACAAATGTAATTTGTCATTTATAAATATTAAAGCAACAGTGAACAAATGGTATGGCTTCTATTTGAGACTGTAACATGGACTGACAAAATTGTCAAATAATTTATATACCCATCACAAGCATCATGAACAGTGGTAAGTTACAGCATCCCTCATAATATAACAAACTCTTAAACTGGGGAAAAGGGGAGAAAAAGGCCAAAAACTTGATAATAAAATAGGCAAAAGGCTACTCATTAAAATACAATTTGGAGGTTGTAAATGTATAACAAAATTCTCAAATGTGTTCCTCATTAGTGAAAAGCAAATTGAAAGTACCCTGAGACACTATTTCTCATCTAACAATGTGGCAACAATTCGATAACATACCAACATATTTAGCTAGAGAATCCAGGGAAACAGCCTTTCATTTGTTATTGGTAATAATGCAAATTGACATTCTTTTGAAGGATAATCTTGCAATTTCTAGTAAAACTATATATGTACTTACTTTATGATTCAGAAAATTCTACATTTTTAAAAAAGATTTATTTTATTTATGCATTCAAGAACTGGGGTGCAGGCCAGAGATATGACAGGGGCATGGGGGAGGTGAAAGTATTCACGAGTGACAGAGTGGGGAGCAGAACAGGCAGATCTATTGAAATACACTGCTGAGGGGAGCAGCAGGTGAGACAGGAGTGGTCTGTCAAAGTAGCAAAGGATAAGAAATGTTAAGAAATTGTTAGAGTGGAGACTAAAGATAAAAGATAAATTAAATGCAATGAGTGATTGTTTCTACTGTTCCTTTGTTTTTTTGTCCTCCCACCCCTGGAAGATTTATTTATTTATGCATACAGAACTGGGGTGCAAGCCAGAAGTACAGAAGTGGTGAAAGGATTCACCGGAGACAGAGTGGAGAACAGAACAGGCTAACTGATGAAGTACACTGCTGAGGGGAGCAGCAGGCAGGTCAGGAGAGGTCTGCCAGGCCATGTGGGTCACCTCCCCAGCTGGGGCTCAAACTAGTACTGAAGCAGCTGTGGCTTGCTTGCAGTGCTGTGCTTTAACCTATTGCACCACCAGGGAGAGCCTCTGCTTTTCCTTTGCCATGAAAGACATTGTAGAGGAATTTACAAAATTTGAGAGGGGTTAGTCTATTTTTACTTCTAATATTTTTTTCATATTGAAGTAACATTGGTCTAAAATGTTAAAAAGTTTCAGGTGTATAACATAGTAAACCAACATATACTTCACTATGATCACCACCAAAAGTCTAGATGTCCTCCACCACCATGGAATTGACTACCTTTGTATTTTTCAACTGTAATTTTATGTAAATTAAAATAAAATAAAATTTCAGCATTCTTAAAAATTTTAAAAGCAACTAGATATTTTGGTTATATCAGATACAAGCCAAAAGCTTCAAAAAGAAAAACTTCACTGAATTAAAATTAGAGAAAATTCAATGAGATAAAAAATTTTATCAATTTTCATTCAAATGAAATAGATGGAAGTAAAAACAGATTGATGAAAAAACCAGGTTGTGCCAAATCTTGCATATTTTTCCTTCTTCCATGTAGTTCCACAGCAATTAAAACAGCCTGGGAATTTCAAACATTGTAAAAGCTAAAACAAGGAGAGATTAGGTTGCATCAAGGTTTTCATTTGGCCATTCAAAGGATCCATGGCAATCCTTACATTCTTCCTACCTGTTGTCATAATGCACTTGAATTTAATTATTGCCAGTATTCTCAAACATCATAAGTTCCTCTTGAAGTGATGTTATCTCAATGTAGTTAGGTGCCATCTTTGATTTCATCTCAAGATATGGCTTTTTATTTAAGCCATGGAATTGAAATGCTGCAAAACCAACACATTTTGCTGTGTGAGCCCACCTGGAACTACTTATGAATTCCAGCAATAGCTAGAGACCTTAAGATAATTTTCCCTTCGATTTCAAGAGTACTTTTCATTATTAGCAAAAGAAAGTGCTGAATTTAGGTCAAAGATTTCTGGAAAATGTAACACCACTGTTCCTATAAGAAAATGCAAACCTCTTCTGAATAGCCTATTGCAAAGTCTATCTTTGAACTTATTTTTTGTTTCACTAAGTGTGTCAGGGAAATTATGTATCATTAAAGTATCCTTCAAAATAAACAGCTGATACTAATAAAACTTCACATGATTTATTTTCTAATTATTTAGACATAGCCATCAAAAAAGAAGAGACTACATAAAGTTCCCTTTCAAAAATAAAAGATTCCTATCTTTCTTCTCACATTAGACAGGAAAAAATGTTTTTGCCACACCAATTATTCTCATATTTATCCTCTCTGCTCTTAGTCTCTGCTTTTTGTTTTCTGGATTTTTGTTTTAGGTTTCAAGTTTTTTTTGATAAGTAAAATTTATCATAACACAACAAATTTTAAAGCTGTAAACCACAAACTTGCATCAAAGAAATAAAAATATTAAAAAATGATTTTAAAATTGTGAAGCATTCCCTTATAAATATTCTTGAAAGTATATTAATATGTCTCTAGGAAAAGCAACCTCAGGAAAACACAGAAGGTGAATACATTTGAAATTAAACTATGATATGTTGGACTTTTTTTTTTTTATTACCAAGTTTATTTTTACATCATTTTGCACATTTTTTTTTCCATCTTGATTATAATCCCTACGGATTCCCATGACCAAATCACCCCTGTGCCACCACCATAGTCCCGTGCATTTCCCTCCCTTCCCCCCCACCCCGTTTTTGATCCCATTCCCCACTCCGCCCCCACA
>NW_004567110.1:58429765-58461062 GCF_000260355.1 Condylura cristata | reverse complement strand
CCCAATCGCTGATTCCCTCTCAGTTATCTACCTTCTAGTGAGTCCAGAGTGTTTTCATTTGGGTTAAAACTTGTAATAAGTGAGTCTATAGTCCGTTTTCAGTCCTCAATTCCTATGCCGGCTTGGACGCGGTGATCTCGCCGTCTTTACTCTGCCGCCATCTTCATGTTGGACTTTTTAAAAGTTTTTTGTAAGTTTTTTCTCCCACTTGACTTTTCATTTTTAATTTTTTAAATACCCAGGTTTATTTTTTCCCAATATAGGAGAGTACATAACAGGGCAGGATGTGAGTATTGGGAACATGGTGGAGGATGGTAGGCAGCTGGGGAGAGAAACCTCACTTGATTTTTAAATTCTAGTTTTGAAAAATGTGACACATAAATTGACATAACCCAACGTGGCTATCACAGTTTTATTTTTATTGTCTATAATTTTTTCAAAGATTGAACAAAATTTATCGTTTTCTTCTCTAGAACTATCATTAGCATAAGTCAAGTAGAACTATGCCTCTTGATTGCAAAGATGGAGCTACATGGTTTGCTTTTTCTACTTTGAGAAATGAAAAGGAAGTGAGTAAGCAGGAAAATTCAATGACATATAACATTAATGACATAGAAATTGCAGTTCCAAGCATACTTTAATTTTTTTTAAGATTTTTTATTTATGCATACAGAACTGGGGTGCAGGCAAGAGTGCAGGAGTGGTGAGAGGATTCACCAGAAACAGATCGGGGAGCAGATCGGGGAGATTGATTTGCTGAGGGGAGCAGTGGGTGAGTCAGGAGATGTCTGCTGTGCCATGTGGATCACCTCCAGGGCTGGGGATCGAACTCACACTGAAGTGGCTGCGGCTAGCTTGCAGTTCTGTGTCCTAACCTGTTGCGCCACCATGGAGGGCCACGTGCTTTACTTTTAATAACAACCTGGACCACAAGCAGCTAGTGTGTTCATTAAATTAAGTCTGACCAAATATACCAGCTCTACTCAAAAGGAGAGGTGTGACAAGAAGAAGCCTACTAATCTGGAGGGAAGATCATAAAAGAGGCCCTGAGTGTAGTTGTGCTCATTCATTCCCTAAATATCTGTTGCTCTTGCACTTTCATTGAGGCTGCAATGATTCTTTTTGCTGTAATGTATGAGCAAGTATAAAATGAACTATAAAATGTATCATAATTTTGTAAGACATAGCACCAAAATAAGATGTCCCTGTATATGTGAGCTTGTGAACTTCTCAAAAATGCTTAAAACAATCTACTTTGAAATAAACATTAAAGATCTTACCCAGTGGTATGTCAGTTGACCAAGGGCAGTGTGTGTGTCTGCGAGTAGGCAGATGGGTGTACCTGTGTAGAAGGTGAATATGTAAGACTTAGGAGAGGGAGGTGGGTTATCTCAAAGGACTATAAGTTCACATGTATAAATTCCAGCTAACATAAAACAGTTGAAAAAACATTTTTGGCTGCAATAGGATTTACAAGAAAATATGAAGCATAGTATTGAAAGAAAGTAAATACTTTGTGATTTGCATAATTTTATAAAGTTATGCAATATTGAAAGGTAGTTTCTATTTTTAATTGAAATAAATAATCACTTTATTGAATCATTTTCCAACATGATATTTTTAGGCCTGAGTTATCTGATAATACTGCTTACCACTATAAAAACTGTCTTTAGTCTGTCTTAAATATATATTAAAGCTCATTGAATTAACCTTTTGACTCCACATGTTAATCAAGTTAAATAAACGATTGCCATCCTTCTGTCTTCTGCTCTTTGAGGTAATCACAGTACGAAAGTCATACAGTGTGTGTACTGGAAGAAAGCAGCTATTTAAAATACAAATACCACAAATGTTCAGGTAGTTTTCCTTAATTTCTAGTGTCTGGCTACAGATAATGTACTCCCAGTACTTACTTATGCTTAAATATGTAATCAGAGAATAAGAAGAATGTGATTTGTATTATATTTGAAAAAAGCATTATATAAAGTTATATAATCTGCCAGTTCTAGCTAGACACATTTTCAGACAATGATCTATCATGAAGAATACAACATCTTCTGAGTAAAATAAACAGAAGTAGAGCCTCAGGGAATAGTCCATCTTCAAAGGACTCAAAAATACTTAAAATAATCTACCTTGAAATAAACCTTAAAGATCAATGCTATGTCAGTTCATCAAAGTGCATTGTGTGTGTCATTCCCAGGAGGAGAAATAAAAATATTACCAGAGGGGCATTTGATTCAGAGGATCTCATAACTCGGTGTGACATTAGGACATGTCCTGGACATTTTAACCAATGCTGACCATGTGCTACAGATGCTGTGACTCTGCAACTCTGAGCAACAAAACTGGGTGACAAGAGGTGCCTGGGAGATAGTGAATATGGTGGGAACTGGTGCAGAATCTCACTCCCAGGAAAGGACAGTCCCAGGAGGGGGGAGGAGCTAAATATGGACTTCCCTATGGGGAGATGCATGCAAAAATGCTGCAGTGAGGGAGGTGGGAAGGGCCCCTGTGGGGAAGACAAGAAGCAGCTCTTGCCTTCACCAACCCCCTCCGCCCCACCTGGGCTCAAACTGATTCAGTGAAGCTGAAGGCAGTGTGAGGCTGCATAAAATCCAGCATGCGGCCCTCCCTGGTGGCGCAGCGGGTTAAAGCACAGCATTGAGAATCTGAAGCCACTTCCGCATGAGTTCGATTCCCGCCTGCCGCCTGCCCCGGAGGAGACCACATGGCGAGCCAGACCTCTCCTGACCCGCCCGCTGCTTCCCTCAGCAGTGTACTTCGTTGATCTGCCTGTTCTGCTCCCCACTCTGTCTCTGGTGAAGCCTCTCACCGCCCCTGAGCCTCTGGCCTGTACCCCAGTTCTGTATGAATAAATAAATAAATCTTTAAAAAAAAAATCCAGCATGCATTGCATAGACAGGCGGGAGACCCAGAGAGGAAGGCTACCAGTGCGCCGCAGATACGAGCTGCTCCCCACAACCCTTCCCACTTTCACTAGGGAATGGACGCCTCTAGGCCCCTCCCCACCCCAGAAAATGGAGTTACAGATGATTACCCGTGATACACTGTGCCATCTAATGGATACATGGAAGTTCTGTACCTTTAAGAAATTCAAACACTTAGCAATATAGAAAGCTAAAAAAGTGGAGACTGAAAAAAAAAAAACAACATGCAGCCCTTTGAGTCCTCAGGGGAATATTTCCACAGAGAGAGGACAAGTCTCCAGAAATCAACCACGAAAATATGGGAGACCTTTACTACTTATCACATCCAGAGTTTGAAACTATCATGAAAAAAAAAAAATACAAAGAAATGTAATAAAACACAGAAAAAAAATGATTGAAGATATATCTGAAAATACAGGGTAAAAAAAGTGGATTGTCCTGAGAAATAAAATTGATAAACAGAAGATAAAAATTGAAGCTTTAAATAAAATCACAGAGATTCAGGATGTGGAAACAAACTAGCAGAGGTAAATTTTGTTGAAAATTGGGGAAGTAGAATGGATCAAATGCAAGATATGATCAGTCACCTCAAAGGTGATAATGCATAGAGAGTCCAGGTAGAAGAAGAAAAGGAAATGTGGAGAAAAAGAAGGAAGAAAGACACTGAGAATCATCTGATCCATGAGGAAAGGCAACATACAAGAATAATGGGTATAACAAAAAGGGAACTGATATAGAAGGTAAGAGGGAAATCATGTAAAGATATAATAGAGAAATGTGCCTCAAATCTGGAGAAGGAAATAAACTTAAGTGTTGGTGAAGCTGGTTAAATGCCACAAATTTAAATGATCTGAACTCACCAACCAAAGGGTACAAAGTAGATGGTTGGGTGAGAAACTAGAATAAAATTTCTTCCTGTTGTCTGCAGGAAATATAACTGTACTCTAAAGATAAATATAGGCTTAGTGTAAGGGGTTAGAAAACATCCCACAAACATAGGGGACCTAGAGAGGATATGTTTGCATGTTCTTTAATAAATGAACAAAATATTTTAAATGCAGCTTTGTCCATTTTAGCATATATGAGAAATAAATCTTTTATTCCAGGCTCAGTGGTATATGTGTTTTAATTGCATCATGAACTCCTATGATGCAATAAATGCGAACTTTGGACACTTGAAAGCAAATACGCATAGCTGATATAATTAAAGGCAAACAAGATTTTTTTAACTGAAGTACATTGGTTTGCAACACTGTGTGATTCAGGGTGTAAGACAGGTTCACACCTTTCAGATGTATGTTACTGTACCACACCCACACCAAAGCTCCAATAATCATTCACCATAGATCACTAGGCCACTTTTTCCCTTTGTTCCCCATGCACACCATTCCTTCTGGTGACCTCTACTCAGCAGTCATATTCTAGAACTCTTTTGGCTTAATTTTGACTATTCCTTTGTTTTATTTCTCTATATTCCACATATGAGTGCAATCACTCTATTTGTCTTTTTCCTTTAGACTTGATTTAGTATAATCCGGTTTCATCCACATTGTCTGCAAATGGCAAAATTACAACTTTCTTTTTATAATTGAGTAGTAGTATTCTGTATGTATGGATGTGTGTATGTATTTAGGTATGTACACACACACATATATCTACCACATTCTCTGAATCACTTATCTGTTGTTTAACACTTAGGATGTTTCCACACCTTGGCTATTGTATGTATTTACTGTGGTGAACACAAGAGTGCAGATATTCCTATAAATCAGAGTTTTTGCATTTTTTAGGTCACAGAGGCCTGGGAATAAAATTGCAGATCCATTTTTAATATTTTGAGAAATCTCCATACTGCTTTCTATAAAATGTAAGCTAGTCTATATACCCAATAACAATGTAAAAGAAATACTTTTTCTTCACCAATACTTGTTGTTTCTGGTCTTTTTGATACAAACCATTCTTAGAGGTTTCTGAGTATTTCATTGTGATTTTTATATTCATTTTGCTGATGATAAGCAATGGGGAGCAGTTTTTCACATGCCCACTGGTCAACAGTTTGTCTTCTTTGGAGAAGTATCAATTTAGCTCTTGTGCACATATTTTGATTGAGATATTTGTTTTCGTCTTGTTGAATCTCTTAAGTTCTTTTTAGATCTTAGATATTAATACCATGTTGGGGATATAAAATACAAGTATTTTCTTCCCATGAGGAGGGTGTCATATTTTATTTTGCTATGCAGAAAATTTGGTTTGATGTACTTCCATTCTTTATACTTAGTTTTGTTTATCATAAAAGGCAAAAAAAGGCCCTGCCTGGTGGCACAGCAGGTTAAAGCACAGTACTAAAAAGCTAAAGCCACTTCAGTATGAGTTCAATCCCAGGCCCCGGAGGTGATCCACAAGGCATGGAAGACCTCTCCTGGCCCACCTACTGCTCCCCTCAGCAGTGTACTTGGTCAGTCAACCTGTCTTGCTCCCCACTTTGTGTCTGGTGAATCCTATCACTGCCCTTGCACTCTGGCCTGTATCCCCAGTTCTGTATGCATAAATAAATAAATCTTTTTAAAAAATGGCAAAAAAAATCTGTACTTCTCCTCAAGGTACTGAAGTTGTTTATTTAGAACATTTGGAAATGTTTTCTTCATTACTATGGAATGGTTGCCATGAAAGAGCTAATATCTTTCTTCATTATATGTGTTTGACATGTACTGTCTAATTCCAAAAGTTTACACACCTACATCACTCAGTCATATTATAGTGTGAAGGACTTTAAAGATGCAAGGTATTTTGTAGGTATTACCATATACATTTATAACATCGAACATGGTTTAATGAAAAAACTTCTGAGTTTTTCTCTATCTCTCCTTTCTTCCTATTATTTCAGTTACTTTTCTCCATAGCTTCCCAGCTAATGCCTCCAAGAAACTGGGTTGAGCACAGTTTTTTCCATTAGGAAAATGTAACTGGGGAGATATGACTCTTGGCGATTATCAGGAAGTTAGTATTTTTTCTTATTTATCTTAGCTCTTTTGAGATTTTTCTAAATTCCTTCAGTTGGGCTCTTCTGTTTTTCAAGCTTGCCTTGTCTTGATTGTATTTACCAGTCACTGCTATGTACACGTATGACTGGCTGCTAAATCTCTCTCTCTCTCTCTCTTTTTTTAAGCCCATCTACATGTCTAATCTGCCTTCCTTCACTGGCATGTTTTCCCTGGTAAGTAGATCTCAATTTTTTTTTATTGTAATGCAAGGGAATACACAAAGATTGGATGATAGGAGACTAAAATGACATCTTAAAACAAATTGAAAATTAAATCTGTTCTATCCTAATGACACACATTTTATAAAATACTAAAACAGAAGGTACTTCCATCTCTCTCAGTAATCTGGTTGGAGAGAGATGGAAACTCATTAACAGGAAGGGGAAAAGCAAAGTGAGGCCACAAATCAAAAGCATATTGCTGGCTCTTGCCACATGTGCACACATACAGATATACAAATATACTGATTTGTTTTATTAGAAGCACTTAATACGTGCTTCTGTGCTTCACAGCCAACTTCTTGGACTAATGAAACCGTATTTTAACAATAGCAAAACATTTCATGTTTCAGAGATGACACTGTGGTGAGAAAAGCTGGGTGCAGAAATCACAACAGAGACAAATGGGAGGCTTTAACATGCAAACACCTAGGAAATGTTGCTGACAAATCCTGTCTCCTAGCTATCTTTTTAAATAATTCAGGTAAGTGGAGTAAAATTTCTAATTTGTGGAAAATCATAAATAAAGGGACTAATTTCATCCAAAGACATATAATTAAAAAGTCTTAGAATGTAAGGAGGTCTGAGACTGAAAAAGAAATTCAAATTAACAGAAATGTTAAAAAATATATATCAAATTTAATTATACATATATGGAAAATTCACATAGTTGCAAATTCTAAAGGAAGTGGTATGAAAAGGAGTTTATATCCTGGGTTAAGGCACATGATAGAATCTTTGGACTTGAAGAAAAAAGGAAGAGGTCTCACATGACGAGGAGGGATGATTTTGCATGATAAAATCTCAACTCTACATGTTTTCCTTGCCAGAAGATAGGTTTCTCTGAATAAAAGAAAATAGCATTGTTTCTTTTTCCTTACATAGAAAAAGAGATGATCTTAAATCTAAATTACATGTGTTGTTAAGCTGTAGTAACAGTTTCTTCCAAAGTTAACAGGACTTTGACCATAATTCCATCTTTCAATGTGACATATATTAGAAAATGCCTTCTCTCAGCATTCTGGAAAAAATGTTTACCTGAATATTTGAGGGGAGATAGAATCTACAGAATCAAAGAGCAAAAGAAATATCTTCAGCTCACCACAGCTCAGTTATCTGAAGTTCCTTTCTCACGGAGATTTGAGGGGCCATTAGGTATCTGAAAAACACTGTCCATGGAAAGATTACTTGAGGCCCTCTGTGGTGATGCAGCAGTTTAAAATGCAACACCACAAACTAGCCACAGCATCTTCAGTGTAAGCTTGATCCCTCACCCCAGAGGCAATCCACATGGCACAGCAGACCTCTCCTGTCTCGCCCTCTGCTCCTCTGAGCAGTGTACTTCGTTGATCTGACCGCTCTCCACTCTATCTCTAAGTGAATCCTCTCACCATCCATGCACCCCTAAGTGAATCCTAAGTGAATCCTCTCACCGTCCATGCACCCCTTGCCAGTACCCCAGTTCTGTATGCATAAATCAATAAATCTTAGAAAAAAAGGATTACTTGATGCCCATATTTAAAATATCTGTCAGAATTATTGACTCACATCACTACTTATTCACGAGGTTATTAATCTCAAATATTTACTTACTATGTGACAGATGTTCTATCTTATATGCTTCTATTTTAGAAGATTAAAATGTAGTGGAGTAAAGATAGCACATCAGAATGGAGGCACATGTGAGATCCTATGGGATCTGGACACATTTTTCTGATTCCTCTTCTATATTCTCACTTTCTACCCGACGCTTCCTCAAATCTATCTTCCACAAACAATAGTGTCCTACAAATGAAAACCTGAATAAAACATCCCCTTATTTCAAACCTTTCCATAACCTCTCATTGCCAACAAGACTGCATTTTTATAACGACCCTGCTAAGGTGTCAGCTTTTCTGTCTGCATTTTCAAATATCTTAATGCGGTTAGTTATTTAATCATGCACACAACTTCTGTAACTTTCATACATTATTTATTGATTTGGATTTATTTGTTTATGAATCAGTCTCTCCACTCTTCCACATGCTATTTAAAGGTTATATTTGGAACATAGCCATATTCGTATTCTTAGTAATCCCTCAGTGAATGGCAAAGGTAGCTTTTAAGACATGTTGGCAAATCTGAAGCGTCTTAAACATTTTGGGCTATTCTTAGTAGGAGAGAAAGGCATGGTCATATTTGTATTTAGAAGATAATAGACAGAGAATGTGTTAAAATAAGAATAAAGTTGTCATGAAAATGTCAGCTGGAGAACTTCCCACATAATCTCTGTGAGATGCAGTGTGGGTGCAGTACTAGACACATCTGTTGTGTGTTGCAGGAACTGCCATTTTCAAACATTACCTCAGTTCATAGTCACAATAATCTTACAAGCATTATATTATATCTTCTCCAAGTTTACATATGAAACTAGAGTTTTGAGTAGTGAAACAACTTGCTCAGAGTTACATACTTAACATGGAATGGGAAGCTTGTTGCTGAGGAATTAAGGAATTTCAAAGGTTAAAAAACTCAGTAAGTCAAAAACAAACAAAAACCTCAGTGAGTCCTACTGATAAACAAAAGAAAATAGTCAAAATGCCTAATTTGTCCTGTTGGGGGGGGGATAAGATTTTTTTTTTTTAATGCTATGAACAGTAAAAAGAGATCATATTGGGGCAGAAAAGTCTGGATGTTAAGGTAATATTATGTACAGTAGCTGACACAGAATTTAGGTATCTTATCAAATCACTTACATGCAAGTGTCATGAAATGCACAGGCAATTGATATCAATCTGGCTTGTACAAATACAATGTTAAGGAAGCACGAGTATTTTCAAGCCTTTGCTTCACCCAATGTTTAAAGGAGTCCTGACAGTTTCCTTGCTATAAAAATACCATCTTCTCTATTATAATAAACACAGACCACATTAATCAACTTGGTAAAGTTATATGTGAATTTCATGATGACAGAGACCTTATTTAATTTGCATTTCTATTTTCTAAAGGCCTTAATACCTGAACTATCGCAGGTATTTAATCATTATTTAATGAATTGCATCATTTGACTCTTTTGAAAAAATTCACACACATATACATATATACATATGGCCTTTCAATGATCTTATAATCACAATAAGGTCACACAATATACATTTAAAATTATATATATACAGGCTCTTCCCTGGTGGCACAATGGGTTAGGACACAGCACTGCAAGTTAGCTGCAGCTACTTCAGTCTGAGTTTGATCCCAGACCAGGGAAGTGATCCACATGACACAGCAGGTCTCTTCTTTCTCCCCATTGATCCCCTCAGCAGTGTACTTTGTCAATCTGCCTGTTTGGCTCCCCACTCTATTTCTGGTGAAATATTTCTTACCACCACTGACTTCTGGACTGTACCCCAGTTCTGTATGCAAGTGGAGAGCTGTGGAGTCGAGGTTACTGAAGGACTAGAAAGAAGTATTGTGGGCTTTTAAAGAACAAAGGTCTTTTGCACCCGAAAGGGAGTATGTTTTTGCTGGCAGGACTAAATGCTCAGAAGGTGTACAACCAAGGGGAGGTGAAAAAGTACGGAAGCAGGGACTGTGGGATATATAAGAAGGGAATGGGAACAATACAGGAGCTTCCTTTTGCCTGCGAATCCTGTGTGTGTGTGTGTGTGTGTGTGTGTGCCTGCCTGGTTCATTATCATCCCCAGCCCACCTCTTGACACCGCGTTGCCCGGCTGGCCTGGGTTTCAGATATGCATAAATAAATAAATCTTAAAAAAAATTTAAAAATTTCATATGTACATACAGATGTAAAATAGCAGATGAGGTAAGAAGCAATAGAGAATCATGAACTATATATAAATAGGAAGTAGGGGAAGGTGTTGAGGCTAGAGCTGTGCACTAGAGACCCAGGAGGACCCAGCAGTGTGATTGAGACAGTTGACCTGGAGGAAGAACCAGGAGGTGATCTCAGGCTCCCTCTCTACTACTCTCCTGTGCTGACCAGCGTGAGAAGCACTTCCTCCTGTTGTCCAGCTCAAAAGGGCAGCCCAAATAAATGCAGCACAAAATATAAAAACTAGACTTCAATTTTTCTTTAAAAAATTCAACTTCAAGGGCCCTCCCTGGTGGCACAACTGGTTAGGATGCAGCAATGCAAACTGGCCACAGACTCTGAAGTGCTATTTCGATCCCCAACCCCAGAAGTGATCCACATGACACAGCAGACCTCTCCTGACTTGCCCGCTGCTCCCCTCGGCAGTGTATTTCATCAGTCTACTTGTTCTGCTCTCTCACGTCCCTGGCTTGTACCTCAGTTCTTTATGAATAAATAAATAAATCTTAAAAAAAAATACTTGTGAAACCAATAAACTATCACTTTGCATTTATGGTAAGTAGCAACATGGGAATTACCTTCCTTCAGCTAAAGGGATGTCTTTGAATGAATGTCAACTCCTTTTTTCATAGTGTTATCAATTGGTGTTTCATTAGGGTCAAATTTTCTTCTGCCTGTTCAACTTGAAATGGTTCCTCTAATTACTTAGGAGGATGCTGGGGTCCTTCTTTCCCCTTCCAACACTGATTCTCTGACTTCAATATTTTTCACTTTTTTAGAAATTCTCAAAATTACTTTTTCTGATTCATGAATTTGTCAATATTTATACCATTAACTGTATCTGCACAACGTGTAGGCTGTAATACTTTTAAAAGAAAATTTTCTTTGTAAGAGAAGAGGCACATGGTACTGTTAGAGAAAATTCTGCTAAAAAGAAACATAATCCTAATTCTATTTATTTCTGGCTGAAATGTAAATATACTTTAACCCAGTTATTTTCACTATCATTTTGTTTCCATACAGAGTATCTTACTTTGACAAAAATTTGTAAAACTAGACATTTCAAACAGTTTAATCTATTCATGATTCTTTTAAATTCCTTTGAACAATCTGACAATTTTAGTTGGGCTAAAATTATGTTTTATTTCATTCTAGCTCACTTATTCAATTAGTAATAAAAGCTCAATCAGATTTTCCTGCCACAAGTGAAAACATTAAGCGCAATTATCAAGCTCCATATTAATTTTGTATACATTGGAACACTCATTAATTTCTTTAATTTCTTCTTTGTTTTTGTACAGAACATTTTCTACCTCTTCCATTTTTAAGTTTTGTTTTCAATAATTACAACTTATTAAACAACTCAACAAATTTTGAGTGCTCTATGAGTTGAATATGCTGATTAAAATTTTCATGCCATTTTGAAAAATATTGCAATTATAATTTAGAAGACTCGTTCACAGTATGTTCTGTTTCTTTGTAGGACATATTGTAGGACACATGTTTATAAATTTAAAAAGTACTTTTCAAGTGGCTCAAATTTTCTAGCATATGATTGGTTAAGGTCACCAGAGATAAACCATCACCATCAAACTGAAACATTTTGTTATATTCAAAAGTAAGCTGTGACAGCTTTCTTTTCTAGTCAATTACTTAATGCAAAGTACTTATAAACTTAGGTATCCTATGTTAACTTTTGTAATTGTCATATCTCATTTTTTTTTGGAATGCATTTTACATTATATATTCACCACTACTGATTCTAAGTATAATGTCTACTGCTGCAGATCTTACTGCAGAAAGAATATTGTTTTTAATATGATGGTGTGCTTCACCAAAATTTGTGCTTATATTATCATATCAAAAATAATTATCTTCAGTAGTAAAGTTCTAAATTGAATTTATAACAGCTCTCACAAAAAAAGTCACATTTCTAACCTTCAACAAAATGAACTTACAAGTGCTTTAATTTGACTTTATGAATTAAATGAAACAAATGAAACTTAACTAGAATTGACTGAATTTTTTACAAAGCATCTTATAACAATTATACAAAAGTAACTACAGCTAATTTTACCAAAGCTCTTCTTGTGCTAATGGAGCCAATATATTAACATCTTTTCTTTCACATTTGCATATATATTAAAAATGCTCAAAACTGAAAACAAATGAAAATTTTAGATTAATTTGACTGAAATAATGAGTCTACTTTACAGTGTTATGTTAGCATCTCTTTTGCAGCTGCAAGTTATCCTCCTTCTTTAGAGACCCACTAAACTTTGGGGCAGAAGCCCTTTCATTGGCAGGTAACTTCTAGTTTCTGTGGGTCATTGGCAGGTAACTTCTAGTTACAACCCTCATTGTAACTGGGAAATGTAAAAGTAATTGCAGTATTTTAATGTCATGCAGTTAATTACCATCTATATTCATTGTTTAATTTTTCCCTTGAACATGGATTATCTAAAAAAATGCTGAACAAATAAATTGTAGACTTCTACCACATGGTAAGTATATATAGCATTACCCAATGACTTTGGACTATTTAGTCTCTGTTTTCACCATATTTCACAAACAGCTATCCTATAATTTACCACATTTTCCATTCACCCTACCAGATGATGGACTGGTGATGTTGCTAAATCAAAGACTGATGATCAAATTAGACAGCCAGCAGAAAAACCTACTGAATACTTTCCTGTGACTCAAAGTGTGGGCCATGGAGCCAGCAAAGACATCATGTGAGATCTTGCTAAAAATGCATAATCTGTGATCCCATTCCAGAGCTACTAGACCATTCTCTGCATCTTAGGTCAGACCCCAGATGATATGAATATACCTGAACGTCTGAGTAGCCCTAGATATTTTCCCCATGGAGAGAAGGCCTGAAGATTAACTATTATATACATAACAAACTTCATTTAGTCGAAGACCACCAGGAATGCTGTCCTTGAAAGGGTGGACTTTGAGTCTGGAGTGGCAAAGAACACAAGGATAGTCAAGATTCTCTTTTCCAAGCCCTATGATAATCTGCACGACACAAGCAAGCACACAAGGTAGAAGCTTACTAAACCCATTCCAGCTTAAGTTACTGCAACAATTACCAATAATACTTCTTTGATAAATTCCAAGCATATATAAGGAGATAAAAGACTGTTGTTAGCAAATAGAAAGATATGATAATCCTATCTTGAGTAAAATTGTACCTACTATATGTAATACAATAGTGCAAAGTATATTTACATATATGTATATATATCCTCAAACCTAAGGGCTTTTAACATTGTTTTCTCAGTTACTATTTCAAAGACATAGTCAAATTAATTTATCTTTTCATTTAGAAATCTATGCACCATCTTTCTTTTAGTAGCTTTTCTTATTTAAGCCATTTTTTAAAATTTATTTATTTATTCATATAGAACTGGGGTATAGGCCAGAAATGCGGAGGGTGAGAGGATTCACCAGAAACAGAGTGGGGAGCAGAAAAGGCAGATCGACGAAGTACACTGCTGAGGGGAGCAGCAGGCAGGTCAGAAGAGGTCTGCCGTGCCATGTAGATCTCCTCCGGGGCAGGCGGGGATCGAACTCATGAGGAAGTGGCTTAAGCTTCTTAGTGCAGTGTGTTAACCCACTGCGCCACCAGGGAGGGCCTATTTAAGCCAATTTTTTAAAAAATTTTATATTAGAAAAACTGGGGTATAGACCTGAGGTACAGGGTAGGGAGAATGAGAGGATTCACCAGAGAGAGAGCTGGGAGCAAAACACTGTTGAGGGGAGCAAAGAACTAGTCAGGAGTGGTCTGCCACACCATATGTGGTTTTTGAACTCAGGCTTTAGAGATGATAGCAGTGAGACTCGACCCCAGGCCACCAGGAAGGCCTTAAAAAGTGTATTACTGGAAATAAACTAAGCTAAACCCCTTGTTGTGTGTGTGTGGTAAGCATACATTCTATCAATAAGTCAGATCCATAATGAAAAGAGCCCTGAAAAAGTTTCCTGGAGTTATTTCAGGGAGGTGAGCTAATTCAGGAAATAGTATAGTACCTCAGGAATTCATAGGCTGAAACAATCAAGCTATGAAATCATTAAGAGAAAATCACTGTGCCAACTCATAGCTTAAAATATAAAATAGCATTTAAATATGTAAAGATTTTCAACAATCTTCACTAATGAACATGTACTATTAACAGAAATTGCTAAATTTCATTAAGATTCAAGTTATAAAAAGATTATAACTTGCCTTTCCAATTTTCACTTTTACAAAGAAATATGTCAAATTAAGCAAGAAGCAGAGCAATATTAAAGAATGCCATGATCCAAAGTTTTGGTCAAGCCAGGCAATTGAGTGCTAAAAAATTAGAAACTTGAGATTACTTTCTTCAATGGAGGAAAAAAATAAGTGAAAAGTTGTTGCTACTTCTAACAACTGGTAATTTGCAAATGTTTGAATCCAGCATGCGGTTTTCTAAAGTCATCATTTTAAAAACAGAGACCTTTAATATTTAACTTAATATTATTACATTTTAAGAATACTTGAGTTCCTCCTCCAATAAAAAGATTTAAAAGCATTCCTATCACTTTCTTGAGTTTGTGAAATTCTTTATATAGATGTTTCATTATATAAATTCTTTATACAGCTATTCCAATGATAATAGTTTAATTATTGAGTGCTTACTATGAACCAGGTACTGAAGACACATTACATCTGTATTTTCTAACAATTACTCAAAGCCAACACCACTAACATCATTTTATAGGAAAAGTAACTGGGTTTAAGGCAGTTAAATAATTTGGTCCTATTGGATGCCTAGTAGGTTAATGTATATTCTTACACCTATCTATTTGATTTTATTCCCATATGATTTATTCTGATTGTGTCATTTTGTTGATATTATTCTTGAGATATTAGCCACATATTATAATAGTATAATACTATGCAGCTAATATCTGAACTAATATAGTATAATAGTAAAATTATGCTATTGCTAAGACTTTTATTTATATATTACCAAATAATAAGAAAATTTGAATTTTCAATAAAGTTATAAAACCATCACAATTTTAAAACTTTGAGATGATAACCAGTATGCTGGAATGTACTCAACCAGAATTTGGCCCATGCAAATTTAAATATATAGATGTACTAAAAAATAAGCACAAAGGTAGACATATAGATCAATTTATACATTCATTTGTTATCTATTCACTCATTCATCAATCCTTCCCCATATTAACTCAACAGGTACTTACTAAACCTGTTACAGGGTAGCCCAGAGTGGTCTGGGCCGCCTGTCTGTGGGGCCTCACCCGCGCGCTCACAACTCAGTTACACTGCAGGTTCACACAAAAGGGTCAATAACGGGTTTATTTACAAAAGGGAAAAGGAATAGGAAACAGCCCAGGGAAAGAGGGTGGGATACAAAGTAAGTGGAATACCTTAGGGCTAGGCTGACTGAACACACAGAGTCACATGGTCAGGAGAGCTGCTTCCCCAGTGAGAGCGAGAGATGCAATAGCGCCCTATTTATCCCCCAATGTCCCAGAATTCCTGCTAGCTCCGCCCTTGGGTCCTCGCAGTTCTGTCCCTGGTACTGCTGGGAGTTGTAGTTTCCAATCACTGGAGTTGGGTATAGGGTCCAGAAAGCTGGAGTAGGGGGTGGAGTCAGTAAGGCTCTGCAGAGTTCCTTTAGGACATCCTTCCCCTTAACAAACCCACTCCGCAGCCAGGCATTTGGGTAACAAATAGTACATCTCCTTTTAATGGACAGCATAGTTAGTAGCAAATGTGGCAAGTGCTATAAGGAAATCTTATGTTCCTATAAGAAAGGAACATTCTTCCTTGGGACCTACTTGGTTATGTAAAAGGAAGATGATTTGCTGGAGCAGAAAGTGCAGAGGTGAGAAGAGAGAATGATCAAGCCAGAAAATTGGATCAAGGTTTTGCTGGACCCTGCTGAGGGCTTTAGATTTTAGCCTAAGAATACTGTAAAGAACCACCGAGGTGCTTAGACAAGGGGCTGGTGATGTCACATGTACAGTCAAAATGATTCTGACTAGAGACTGGTAACTTATAAGAACTTAACCTCTGGAGGGAAAAGGTGAGGAAGGAAGATGGTGACATACCTTTTAATCACTGGGTGGCTGCAAACAAGGGCTACTGCAGGTGGTGCCCTCCCCCAGGGGGTTGCTGGTAAAGACAAATAGCCTGAGGGAAAATGCTGAAAACTATCAGATTTTGAGGAGGGGCTTCTTGGAGGGTAGTTAGAAGTGAAGTGGAAAGCTGAAAGGAAGAGAAAAGAAGGTTGTTTTGTCTGGTCTGCATGATTCAAGGTTTGAGTTTCAGATTTTAGTCCTTCAGCATTTGGAGGGCCATTAAAAGGAGATTTCTCCATTAAAAGGCGATTTCAGCCCCAAACTGTACTGATCTTGAAGAAGGCTGTTGCAGACTTCTGAAGGTGGAAGACTCCAATAGCCAACCTTGGAGAGGTACAGGCTTTGCAAGTAGCTACGCAGCTGAAACAGTTCCTGGTTTTGCTGCAGTTACAGCGTGGCCTAGCTGCATGAGTGAGGACTTCTGCCTGGTCATTTGGTCACTGTGGCTACTGTCCTGATTGTTGCTAATCTAGTGTTGTGCTGGAGCATCCTGCAGCTCTGGAAGCATCTCCTGTTGTGTCTTCTGTTGTCTTTGTGCGTTGGGACCTAGCCTGGAGTCTGGCTGCCATGTACCTCAGGTCAGCAGAGGCAGGAAGATGCCATTTTGACACGTGTCCTATTGTTGGGAGAGGAGCTGTACATCTGCAGTGGCAGGAAGATGCCATCATAACAGTCTTTGCGCAAAACTGGACAGTACGATTGCAAATCCACCGAGGGGTGCACTGACCTCTATGTTCGCTTGTCGCCCCCAACGTAGGAGACTCGGAGACACAAGAAACTGAAGCAGGAGCCTGGGGTCTGAAGTCTGTTTACTAGGACTGCCATGGGAATATACACGGTCTGTAGGTGCAAGGAAAAACAGGAAATGTGCCCAGGAAATGTACCTGAAGCAAAGGGTGGAGTGCATGCTTGTTAGGGCCTGGGGCTTCTTGCAGCTTCTGCTTGAAAGGGCCTGGGGCTTCTTGCAGCTTCTGCTTGAAACAAAGTAGTGGGCTGCAGCTATTTGCAGGACAGAGTGCCCTGTGCTCTGCTGGCTTGTTGGCCTTACTGGGAGTGTGCTCCCCCATGCACAACATTAGCCTGGGCGGACAGGTGCACTTGAGGTCCTGCAGAGTTAGTCACACAGTACTAGACACAACTTTTGGTAAAATAAACAGCCATTTTTGGCCTCAATAACTCTTGTTTTTCTCATTTGTTAAATGGGGTTTTTCCCTAAGCCTGAGCAGTCTTGCTATTGTGCACATGGGTAAAAACCCAGACAGTATTTTGTAAAGTATTTGGGCAGAGAGACCTTGGCCAGTTTAGGGTTCCCTGCTGTCTGGTAACAACATGTGGCAAACATATAAAAAAAAATAGTGGCACAATTTACTGTGAGGAGTTCAAGAAACCCTGAAAAAGCATAATGCCTAAGAATTTATAGAGCCTTCTCTTAACATGTGGTTATTGACCTGAGCGTGTTAATTAATGAGGATTTTCCACATCAGTTAATGATTGCATATTGACAACCACAGACATGTTTTGCTTACCACATATACCTGGACAGTTATTTTAAGTTTTTCAATATTAGAAAGAAACAGCAATGAACACACATCGTGCTTGTTCAATTCCCATATGATGAATCTTTAAAACTAGAATTGATGCATCAAAAAATATTTAGTGGGGCTTATTCAGTACTGCAACCAAAATAAAATAAAATAAAATAAAATTCATGCCTTCATCAGGACTATGAGAGGTTTACACTTTTCTAATGTGTTTAACTCAGGTTTTTTAATATTGGCTTATTTGGTAACCACCTTGTGCTTAACAGAAGATTGGAGAGTTCAACCCTGTGATTCAGAATAATTTTTGTCTTTAACTCATTTTTCTATAGGAAGTTTAATGTTGTTTGATTGATTTAGGAGCAGTTTTATATGGTTAAAGTGTTACCTTAATATCGGATGTATACATATATACATATAGTTACAGATATTTATACAGGCAGTTCAGATCATTCTTATTGGTTTGATACTCATCTTTAAAGTTGAAGTTGTGCCATTTGTGGAATTATTATTAAAATACCCCCAAGTCCATCAAATCTAGCAAATCTTTATTTATTTATTTAAATGATTTATTTATTTATGCATACAGAACTGGGGTACAGTCCAGAGATGCAGGGATGGTGAGAGGATTCACAAGAGACAGAGTGGGAAGCAAAACAGGCCGGCTGATACTGCTGAGGGGAGCAGTGGGCTGGTCAGGAGAGGTCTGCCGCACCTTGTGGTCACCTCTGGGATGGGCGGGGATAGAACTCATGCTGAAGTGGCTTTAGCTTCCTAATGCTGTGCTTTAACCTGCTGCGCCACCAGAGAGGGCCCTCAAATTTTTATTTTAACTTTGGTGACCTTCCTGAGAAAATCTACTTGTGGATTTGAAATTTAGAGAGGATGATTTTGCTAAGGATACTATAAAACAAATTTATGAAAGAATATATTATGGTTAAAAGCAGCAAACTATGAATTTTGAACTTAAATCTCTAATCATTTTAACACCTTTAATTATTTTTTTCCTCTCCTAAGTTATCCCCATGCCTCTTAATTTTTCTGATAACGTTTATTGCCAGTGTTGGTTTCATGATTTCTAGTTTAATGGCTTATTCTGTGAAGTTTGCTCTTTAATTTGTGAAACATACACATCCAAAATTATATACCAAAATATTAGAAAAGAGCAAACCTTATGAATTTTGTATTTATTAAAAAGGGGATATACTAACCCCAAATTTAACAGATAACTAGCTAAAAATAATTTTAGATAAAATCAACTTCATCTCAGAACTTTGCTGTATTTCATGTTGCCACCCAACAGCAATAATCTTTTCTTCAGAAATTTGCTGGTGTGGGCCATCTCTGGTGGTGCAGCGGGTTAGAGTGCAGAACTGCAAGCTAGTAGCAGCTGCTTCAGTGAGAGTTTGGTCTTTGGCCCTGGAGGTGACCCACATGGGAGGGCAGACTTCTCCTGCCTTGCCCCCTTCTCCCCTCAGCAGTATTCGTCAACAACCAATTTGCCAAAGCAATAAATAGATTCAGTGCAATTCTAATTAAAATTCCAATGATATATTTTTTTAAAGACTTATTTATTTATGCATACGAACTGGGGTATAGGCCAGAGGTGCAGGGGCAGTGAAAGAATTCACCAGAGACAAAAAATGGGGAGCAGAACAGGCACACTGACGAAGTACACTGCTGAGGGGAGCAATGAGCAGGCCAGGAGTGGTCTGCAGCACCATGTGGATCACTTCCAGGACCAGGGATTGAGCTCATGCTGAAGTGGATTTAGCTTCTTAGTGCTGTGCTTTAACCAACTGCACCACCAAGGAGGGCCATAAAATTCCAATGATATTTTTTAACAAAAATAGAGAAATTTATGTGGAATCACAAACAATCCCATACAGCTAAAGCAATTTTGACTGAAAAAAAGAAAGAAAGAAAGAGTAAAATGGAGGCATCATTTTACTTTTATTTGACTTCAACTTATATTACAAAGCAAGAGTAATTTTAAAAGTATGGTATTGGAATAAAAGTGGAGTCAAAGATCTGTGAAGTAGAATTGAGAGCACAGAAATAAGCACATGCAAATACTGACAATCTGTAATAAAAGTTCTGTGACTATACAGTAGAGAAAGGAATGTGCCGTCAACAAATGATTTTGGGAAAACAGAACAACCACATGAAAAATAGTTAAACGGGATCACTCTTTAACTCTATATAGAACAATAAATTAAAAATGAATTAAAAACCTGGATGTAAGAACCGAAACCATAAAAAAAATAGAAGAAAATATTCATTTATTTATAGAAAATATGTCTATATTAAGTTCTATGATACAAGAATTAGACATATCTTTGGGGACTCAACTGCAATTGAAGGGAAATGAAAGAAACATATATAGTTAAAGTTACATAAAATTGAAAGGTGTTACCCAGGGAAAGAAAATGTGATCAGCATGAAAAGATACCTTCTGAGTAGGAGCGATACTTGCCCATCATATAGCCAATAAAGGATTAATATTCCAGCACAAATAATACATGCAACTCAGTAGCAACAACAGTAATTTAAATAAGGTGGATAGAAGAACTAAATGAACACTTCTTCAGAGGACATACATATGGCCATGAAAAGCATGAAAAACTATTCCTCATCTCTGATTATTAGAGAAATGCAAATACAAACTATAATGAGATCACCTCACACATAAATTGAGCAGTCATAAAATCAATACATAAAAATTAGTTATCTTACTTATGCTAACAATGAGCTAAAGGAGAAAGAAATCAAAAAGGTATCCTATTTACAACCACACTCCCCCAAATTAAATACATAGGTGTAAACCCAGCAAAGAATTTAAAAGATCGATATGAAGAAAACATTAATACATCACCTCACACTCATGAATGTGGATTATAGCAAAGACTAGTATCAGCAAGAGTTGGAATGCATAGGGAGGAAAGAGAACACTTGTACCCTATTGGTGGAAATGTAAGTTGGTGCAATCATTTTGGAAAACAATAACAATTCACTTTCCTAGAACAGAGTTGAAAATCACAGATCAACTGCACAACTGTTACAAAATGAACAAAGCAAATTGCAGATCAAATCTTGCTCTGAATTCTCAAATAGACATGTATACCTCTATTCTATACTAAAAATTTTAGAGTTTTAAAAATCATGTAGCATAAAATTCCCCCATTGTTGGTAACAAAATGTGCCATTCAAGTTCAAAACTGCAAGCATACTTGTTTTTATATTTGCCCATACAGTTACCTTTAACTGAGACCTTTGTTTTCACAATATTGATTCTTCTAATATATGAGAAGGAAATATCTATTTCTTCATGTCTACTCCTGTTTCTTTTAGTGATGTATTAATGTTTTCTTCATATAGATCTTTTAACTTTTTTGCTGAGTTTACACCTAAGTATTTAATTTGGGGGAGTGTGATTGTAAATAGGATAACTTTCTTGATTTCTTTCTCTTTTAGCTCATTGATTGCATAAGCAAGGAAACTAATTTTTATTTATTGATTTTATGACTATTCAATTTATGAAACTGACTTATTATTTTGATTAGCTTCTCAGTGGAGTTTTTATTTATTTATTTATTTTTAAAGATTTATTTTATTTATGCACACAGAGCTGGGGTACAGGCCAGAGGTGCAGGGGCGGTGAGAGACTTCCCCAGAGACAGAGAGGGGAACAGAATAGGCAGATCAATGAAGTACTCTGCTGAGGGGAGCAGCCGGTGAGACAGGAGAGGTCTGCCATGCCATAAGTGTCATCTCCCTGGCCAGGAATTGAACTTGTGCAGCAGTGGCTTCTGAGACCTTCATAATGTGGTGCTTTAACTGGTTGTGCCACCAGGGAGAGCCCTTTAATTTTCTCATAGATTAGAGTGGAATTACTGGGCTGAATGGCAGATTCATGTTTAATTTTGAAACACTTCCCTATTGCTCTCCATAAGCACTCACTCGGTCAGTTGGCGTAACCACGAACAGTGGAACAGTGCTGCACATAACTTTTCTGTGATTTCTTTTCACATGAGCCATTTTCATAGTTATGATATGATATATCATTATAATAATCATGTGATTATATTATTTATCTAATAATAAGTGATTGCAATAATTTTTCATGGACCTATTGGTGATTCTATGTCTTCTTTGGAGAGGTGGCTGTTTAGCTGATTTGCTAATTTTTGATTGGGTTATTCGTTTTGTTTCTGGAGTGTTATGAGTTATTTGTGTATTTTTAATATCAGTCCTTTGTTAAATGTACAGTATAGTATAAGAATATTTTCTCCCATTCAGTAAGGTATCTTTTCATTTTAGTTATGGTTTCTTTCACTGTATAGAACGTTTTATCTTTTTAAGCTTGCTGTAGTTCTGGCTATTTACGTTCTCTTTTTATCCTTGCTGTTGGGGACAAATCCCTAAGGAACATCACTAAGGCTTATGTCATGAAATTTTTTGCCTGTATTTTTTTCTATGTATTACATGGTTTCAGGTTTTATTTACATTCCACTCTTTGATCCATTTTGAGTTCATTTTAGTGTATTGTATGAGATATAGGATCGTGATCTAGTTTCATTCTTTTCCATGAAATCATCCAGTTCTCTGAATGCCATTGAAGAGCCTATTGTTGTTCCATTGTATGTTTTGGGCTCTATAACAAAGGAGTTATAGGTGAACTGTCTCTCTTTATATAGTATAATTTGTGGGATTTAAATTCTATTCCATTGGTTGTGTGTTTTTGCTCCAGTATAAGGCTGTTTTAATTATTATGGCTTTATAATATGGCTTGAGATCTTGAAGTGTGCTGCTTCCACTCTCCTTCTTCCTTTCAAAATTGCTTTTGCTATTTGGGGTTTTTGTGAGTCCATAAGGATTTCAGTAGTATTTGATCCAGTTCTTTGAACTATGCCATTGATATTTTTATTGGGATTGTGCTGAATCTTTATATTGCTCTGTATAGAATAGCCATTTTGACAATTTTGATTCTTCCCATATATGAGGAGGGAATATTTTTTCATTTCTTTGTGTCTTCTATTTCTTTCAGTGATGACTTAGTGGTGTTCTTTGTGTAGATATTTTGCCTCCTTTGTTATTTCTAAGTGTTTTTTCTTTTTTGAGTAACTCTAAATTTTAACTGTCTTCCCGACTTTAATTTTTTGTCTATGCTTGTCTCTGTTAGTAAGTTTTTTTCTTAACAGAAGGTTGGATTTTATTTTGAAATACATTCTGACACCCTGCATCTTTTGAATGGTGAGTACAAGCCATTTAATTTTAAGTTAATTGTTGACAGATATGTGAATAATTTAGGATTTTAGACTTTCATATACAGCTTATTATTTATTTTTTTAGGCTTTGATTACTTGTCCTTCTATCTTGATTATTTATCTTACTGGGTGGAGGATTTGGGACTGGAAATAACTTTAAGTACTTTGAATATCTCTTATCAGTCCCTTTATGTTTATAATGTGTTCATTAATAATCTGCTGATGGTTTGATTAGTGTTTTTTCTTATAGATTATCTTTCTTTGTCTTGATATTTTTAGTTTTCTGTCCTTACTATTGGTTCCTGACAACCATATTGTTATGTGTCTTGATATATGTCTATCTGTTATTTTGTTTGGAAATTTTTGTACCTCTTGGATCACAATTTCTGATTCACTTCCCAGAGTGAGATGGTTTTCCATGATTATTTCTTTAAATATCTTCTCTAAACCCTCCTCTTTTTCTTTTTCTGGGAACCCCATAATAAGTAAACTATTTCTATTTAAATTTTCAAAAAGCTCTTATACTGTTTTCATTTATTTATTCTCTTTCTCTATACCTTGTTTTATTGTGATTTTCAACTTCGTGTTTTAGATTTCATTAATTTCATCAATTGCTTCTGTTTTTCTAATTTTAAAGCCTCAATTGTACATTTTAAATAAGCTATAATGTTTCTTAGATCCATTATTTTTAAGTGTGGCTGCCAAATATTTTAATTACCTTTATTCTGTTGTTCTTTTTTTTTTTTTTTTTTAAGATTTATTTATTTTTTCAAACAGAACTGGGGTACAGGCCAGAGATGCAGAGGGTGAGAGGATTCACCAGAGACAGAGCGGGAGGCAGAACAGACAGATCGACACAGTACACTGCTGAGGGGAGCAGAAGGCGGGTCAGGAGAGGTCTGCCGCGCCATGTGGATCTCCTCCGGGGCAGGCCGGGATTGAACTCATGCGGAAGTGGCTTAAGCTTCTTTCGAAGTGCATTAACCCGCTGAGCCACCAGGGAGGGCCTCTGTTGTTCTTTTTTACCCTCCATTATTTTTAGTTCCATTAGCATTGCCAGAACTGTTGCCCCAAATTCTCTTATTATTCTCCATAATTCCATTTATCCAGGGGTCTTTTCAGGGTTTTTTTGTATTGTGTTCTTCTGTCTCCTCATTTTCAATTTTGAATGGTTTCAGTAAGGATAAAATTTCAATTGTTTTTGTACTTACTGGAGTAATCTGTGATTTAGTTGGAATAAAAGAGGACCAGGGCAAAAGGCATAGAAGGATTCCCTCTTTTAGACTAAGGAATTTTAAAATCTGTGTAAAGCATTTTATTGTGAGAGATGGCAAGCATTTAGATAGCTCATTCTGTACTTCAGTAGCAGTTTCTTCTACAAGGAAACCCAGGTGCATTGACTTGATTCAGGCTACAGCTGCTCCGTGTTATGAAGCTCAGAGTCAAGCCGGTAGTTCTGACTCTATGCCCACAACTCTAGTTCTGCTATAATACACCCTCCATCCTGGGCCCTTGGTGATGCACCCACTTATCTGGTGCTGTGCCAGATCTTAGAAGCCCTGGGTTGGATATGTAAATAGGTAACTCAACCATTCCTCACTCTTTAACAGTCTGTACTGCCCTATTATTACTATAAAGAGAGATCTTTAGAGTTTTCCTATCCCTTTCAGTCAGGCTTATCCTCCTATCCAATTTTTCTATAAGGGTTTTGTGTTTGTTTTGCATAGTTTCGTTGTGGGCATCTGGAAGAAATGCATTTGATATCTTCAGTGCCGCTATCTTGCCCATCTACCAAAATAATGGAAGATTTTTAATCTTTGCTATTCTAAACTAAAGGTATTCCAAATGCTTCAAATGTCTCTCAGATGAATGTTTTATTTATGATATGGTCCACACACTATCAAACTCATCTCTTTAATATGTATAATTCAGTGGATTTTAGCTTACACACAGAATTGTATTATCATCATCACATCAATTTTGCATTTTTATATCCCTAAAATTCCATTGCCCATTTTTACTAAAACACTCATATTCCCTGCAATAACCAATCTACTTTCTATTTCAATGAACAATCTGTTCCTTTGTGATTAACATATTTTAATTACCATATTTTCAAGTTCCACCCATGCACTAGTATGGTTTAGTATTTCTTTCATTTTTATTGTTGAATTACAGTTATTCACTATTATAATAATAGCAATATTCAATTGCTTGGATAAACTACATTTTGTTTATCTATTCATCAATTGATAAACATTTGATTTGTTTCTGCTTTTTAGCAATTATGAAAATGCCATTAAGAAGTTGTGTTCAGGACCCTCCCTGGTGACGCAATGGATTAAGACATAGAACTGCAAGCTAACCTCAACTGCTTCAGTGCAAGCTCGATTCAAGGCCCAGGAAGTGATCCACATGGTGCAGCAGACCTCTCCTGACCCACCCATTTCTCCCCTCAGCAGTGTACTTTGTGGATCTGCCTGTTCTGCTCCCCACTTTATCTCTGGTGAAGCTTCTCACCACCCCTGCACCTGTGGCTTATACCCCAGTTCTCTATGCATAAATAAATAAACTAAAAAAATGTTGCATTCAAGTGTTTTTATAGACATGTATATTTTATTTTCTTGAGTATACCAAGGAATGTGGTTGCTCAGTCATATGGTAACTCTTTATTGAACTTTTCAGGAACTCTTTTCCAAAATGACTGTACCATCATATTCCTGCAAGCAATAAGTAAGATTTCCAACATCACTGAATCCTCACAATCATGTGTTCATTACACATGGGACATTTTGCTCTCTCTATCCTAGTGGGTGTGAAATGTAATCTCACTGTGGTTTCAATTAGCATTTCTCTAATGACTAATGATGTTGAATATCTTTTCATGTGCTCATTAGCTGTTTGTATGTAATCTTTGCAAAAAAAAAAGTCTTAAAATATCTTCCTATTTTTAATTGTTTTATTATTTAAATTAAAAATTTCACTCATTTTTTAAATTCTATTTTTATTTGTCTAAATTCTTTTGCTCCACATGCATATAATTATACAAAATTCTTTGCACCTTTGTTTCTCTACTTGTCAAAAGCAGATAAATTTACCACAGCTACAGTCTTTGTAAGGGTTAAGCACTTACAAAGCATTTATTATAGTGACTGAACCATTATAAACACTCAGGAAATGAAATTCAAGTCTGAAAGGACTCACTGATGGTAGAAAGTAACCACAGTGCAATTAGGACACTGTATATGGGGAGCTGAGATAGCTTTTGCAGAAATAAAAGATAATAATGATTGTTCTTAAAGTCCTGTCAACAGGAGTTATGAAATATCTTAAATTAAGCTAGTATTAAATATCCCCAGAAGATGCATCAAGTTGTAATACAGTTACATAAATATAATAAAAAAATATAATAAAAATATAATACTGAGACTAGATAGGGTTACAAAAGGAAAGAGATTACAAAACAATACTTATGTTTAAATAAAACAAAGAATAATTATTTGATTGGCATGATAATATAATTTTATAACCTTTAATATTCATTTTACATGATTTTGTATTCAACAATAGTGCCTGGAAAAAAATTAAATGTGAGATCTAAACTATTTTCTCCACTATGAAATAAAATATATTAGAAAATTTTATTTACTTCCTGGTGAATCAGAAAGGATTTTGGAACAAAAATCTCCACCTAGAGTTAAGGGGATTAAAGTAATCATAGGATTATACCAGTCAGGGGGTTTGTAAAAATAAGCAAGTGTGTGCATGGTGGATAAGTGCTGTATTTTTATTGTATCAGAAAAAACTGACTGGTCTCCCTGGTGGTACAAGGGGTAAGGTGTTGGCACTATGAATCTATCAGCAGCCATTGCAGCATGAGTTAAATCCCCAGCCTGGGAGGTGACCCACATGCTGTGGCAGACCTCTCCTATCTCACCCACTGTTCCCCTCAGGAGTGTATTTCCATAGATCTGCCTGTTCTGCTCTCCACTCAGTTGCTGATGAATCCTCTCATTCTTGACCTCCCCCACATTCCTGGCCTACACTCCAGCTCTTGTATGCATAAATAAATTAAATAAATCTGTTAATATACAGAATATATATATGTACATATAAATATACAGACTACTGATATATTGATCTATTGTTTATTGCTCCTTTTCTAGTTTCTCATCAATTTCAGTATTGCTAAACAAGACAGATTTAAGATTACTTTTCATGAGTATTTCAAGAACTAGTGCACAGAGAAGATAAAATTGCATGTGCCTTTTCCAAGTTCTATTGAACCTGGTCACATCTACTATCAAGTAAGCTATATCTAAGATATAAAAAAAAGAAAAAAATATAGTAAATGTAAGAAGTCACCCCTGCCCAAATAGCTGATGATAACATTTGTAATACAGTATTACAGGTACAATTATAAGAACCATCTAATTGATCCTTATACTTAAAGTCATTCTACTGAAATCTACTTCATTTTTACATGTAAAATTTAAAATAATTTTAGAAGATATAAGACTTTCCAAATATAGGTCCAGAAATACTTAAATGTAGAATATAGTTTTAACATATTTTTTTCTTTGGTCTCCTCTCCCTCCCCTCACCCCATACACACATATACAAATAAAACAGAAAGGAAAAGAAAGAATCAGAAGCATATGCACAACACAGGCCCTGACACTCTTCCTTCTGAAGAACATCATAAGGACAGGATTTGAATACAGCACAGATCCTATGGTAGAAGATTATGAGTAATGTAAACATAATGTAAAATTTTCTGTGAAAATTGACCCTAGTTTGGTGGGCAAGAATCTTCAAAGTTATCTTCACAGACTCTTTCTTGTATGCAGGTATCTTCTACCCAAAGGTAAAATAAGTTTTAAAAGATGTTTTAAATTTATTTATGCATACAAGAGCTGGAGTGTAGGCCAGGAGTGTGGGGGAGGTCAAGAATGAGAGGATTCATCAGCGACTGAGTGGAGAGCAGAACAGGCAGATCTATGGAAATACACTCCTGAGGGAAACAGTGGATGAGATAGGAGAGGTCTGCCACAGCATGTGGGTCACCTCCCAGGCTGGGGATTTAACTCATGCTGCAATGGCTACTGATAGATTCATAGTGCTAACACCTTACCCCTTGTACCACCAGGGAGACCAGTCAGTTTTTTCTGACACACACAAAAAAAATCTAACAATAGATCTCAGATTTTCATCTTAGTAGTACATTCATTGGAATGAAAGAAATTAGGTCCTGAATGTCTTCCACTATCATCAACATATCTTCGTATCAGGACAACTTAGAACCAGCATCCTGTTTTATAAAGAATAATTACATTCTTAATGTCAATGACTCATTATTTCTACATAAAAATGAAATTGAAACTTATGTTTACTAGAACAGATGTCACAGACTATATATAATTGGTGGGACTGCTTCCTGGTTGGAACTTTCACTTCACAAACTCTCTCACTGAGACTTTATTTTTCATTTCTTTTTTAAAGATGTATTTATTTATGCATACAGAACTGGGGTACAGGCCAGAGATGCAGGGGCAGTGAGAGGATTCACCAGAGACAAAGTGGGGAACAGAACAGGCAGATCTACGAAGTACACTGCTGAGGGGAGCAGCAGGGCGGGTCAGGAGAGGGGTCTGCTGTGCCATGTGGATCATCTCCTGGGGTGGGGATTGAACTCATGCTGAAGTGGTTTTAGCTTCTTAATGCTGTGTTTTAACCCGCTGCACAGCCAGGGAGGACCGAGATTTTAAGTTAGCAGTACTTTTGGTGACAAGAATGGTGTGGTAATATACATCTGAAGAGGTGTAAGCCTGTACCTCTGAAAAACATACAATATTGTAAACCAACATTATCTCAATAAAAATAAGAATACAGAACAAATTAATCATGTCTTTTCACTATTAACAATGAACAGTAAAGATATGACTTAATCAATCCCTAGACTTGATGCAAATTATGTTCTTCTACTAGCATGCTGTAGAGCTAATTTTGTTATTCATTTAACTTCATGTTATCTCCATAATTGAAAAGAAAACATAATTATGTTCATTTTTCAGGTTGAAAAATAAAGTTTAAAAAAAATATGTCTGACCTTGTGTTATAAAGCAAATTGATAAAACAAATTTCTCAGGTGTTCAGACTCTCAGCCCAGGCTTTTTTACAATACATCATGATATGATTGTTACAAAGTACTATCTAAAATTGGGATGTTTTAGTCACATGGTTTGGGAAAAGAGAATTAAAATCTAAGCTTTTAATCTGCCTTCTCTTAACTAAAATATGTTAAAAATACAAGTGTGTTGAAAATATGACTATCTTCTGGCTTCCTATAGTTTCAGCTCTGTCCTCTCTGTTGGAAGCTGAGCTACATCTCTGGGGTCTTCCTGTTTAATAGAAGTCCAGAATGTCTATGTTTGAAAAGACCATAGATTCTACTGTGTCTATTTACTTGGAATACGTTTTATAAACAACAGATACCAACAAATATAAATCAAAAGCATCTAGAAACACTTTCTAAAGCACGCACATATACATGAAACCATATAGGGGTGATGGGAAGCTGAAACGAAGTCAAAACTTAATTCCTTGTCTAGATACCTAAGAGTGGAATTTCTGAGTCACATGGTAAATCACAGTAACACTAAATCAAAAGGAAAACTGACCTCCTGTGTTTATTGAAGGGCTATTTACATTAGCCAAGATACGGAAAAATACTAAATGCTCCAAAAAGGAATGAGTAGATTAAGAACACGTGGTAAATATAAACCATGGAATACTATTCAGCAATCAAAAAAGATAAACTCATGTTATTGTGGCAGCATGGGGTGCAAGTGAAAGGAATTATAATAAGTAAAGTTAGCCAGATGGAGAAAGATCTATACTGGATGTTTTAAAGTTAGCCAGATGGAGAAAGATCTATACTGGATGTTTTTGCTTATATGTGGAATCTAGAGAAACCAAACAAAGGGTCAGATACTGTAAGATTCACACTGGAAAGCAGGCTTTGAATCAGAGACACTGAGAAAGGGAAGAGGTGGGAAAAGAGAGGAGAGAGTAGACAAGGGGAGAAGGAGAGTGCAGTGGAGTGTGGTGGGAGACTCTGGGCACTTAAGATGGTGGGACCATCATGACCACACCTGAGGGGACAAATCTAAGATTTTGAAAAAATAAACAAGGATATTTTAAAAGAAAATCTGGAGACCTCCCTGGTGTCCTAGGGGTTAATTCTCAGTGCCTTATCACCACTATGACCTGAATTCAATCCCCAGCCAGGGAGCTGACCCACATATGGCACAGCAGACCTCTCCTGTTTCACCCACTTTTACCCCTGAGCAGTGTATTTCAGTAGATCTGCTGGTTCTGATCCCCACTCTGTATCTGGGGAATCCTCTCACCCCCATACCTCTGACCTGCCCCCAGTTTTTCTGTGTAAAAGTGAAATTTAAAAAATCTGATTGCTTCCCATCCAACTGTGTGAACAACTTTTCCACCAATCATCCTGCAAAAACTCTCAAATGTTAAAGACATTTGTCTTCTAATTTCCTACCTGACATTTGGCTTTCTGTGCTTGAATAATGGAGTGTATATTACATATCAAACACCAAACTGTGCACCCAGAATTTCAAAAATCAGGTAGTAGAATTGATTAGTTATAATCACTTAAAATCTGAAACCTGGATAACTCAATACCAAGCATTCTCAAAAACAGATTTTGAAAATACTTTACAATCACATTCATCAATGACTAAAGGAAAAAACAAAGGTCAAGATCGATAAGATAACCTGCTGCATCATAGGGTGAGTCACAGCAGATGAGAGATCCCAATTAATTGTTCTAATGCCCCCTCCTAGTCAAATGTCAGATCCAAAGGAATTCAACTATAGAAATACATTCTACTTCATGTGAGGAAAACTTCTCCCTTGAGGAAATCAGTAGCTAAGCTTTGGAAGAATTATCATTTATGTCTAGCCATCAGCTACATTTTTCTGTTACACGTACATATATTAAGCAGTGTGTGATATGTGTCAAACACTATTTTAACTCTGAGCATCATAAAAAAATAATAAAACAACTTTCCTACCCACAAAGCTAGCATTCTTTGAAGAAAACAGCAGTAAACAAACAAATGCATAAGTGCATCACACCAGGTGGTAATAAGCAGAATAAAGAAAAACAAAGCAGGGTGAGAAGGCTGGACTGGGGCACAGGCCAGAGATGCGGAGGGTGAGAGGACTCACCAGAGACAGAGTGGGGAGCAGAACAGGCAGATCGACGAAGCACACCGCTGAGGGGAGCAGCGGGCGGG
>NW_004567110.1:58382937-58429665 GCF_000260355.1 Condylura cristata | reverse complement strand
AGCAGAACAGGCAGATCGACGAAGCACACCGCTGAGGGGAGCAGCGGGCGGGTCAGGAGAGGTCTGCCACGCCATGTGGTCACCTCCGGGGCAGGAGGGGATCAAACTCATGCGGAAGCGGCTTTGACTTCTTTAGTGCTGTGCTTTAACCCGCTGCGCCACCAGGGAGGGCCAGGGTTTTTTATTTTTTACTTGAGTATTTAATTACCGTTTCCCCCAGTCCCAAGTGTTATAATTTATCTTATGTATTTGGGATTTTTATTTTCTGGATCTCTTTTCTATTCTACCAAACAGCTTCCCACCCAAACTTTCTAGTGTCCAAGTTGGTAAAAATCAGTGTTCCTTCAATATTCTGCTCTGCCTGCCTGCTTTTCTTGTTATTCTTTTTTTAAATAAGATTTGTTTATGCATATAGAACTGGGGTACAGGCTAGAGGTACAGGGGCTGTGAGAGGGTTCACCAGAGACAGAGTGGGAAGCAGAACAGGTCAACTGACAAGTACACTGCTGATGGGAGCAGTGGACAGCTCAGGAGAGGTCTGCTGCACCATGTGGATCACCTCCAGGCTGGGGATAGAACTCATGCTGAAGTGGTTTTAGCTTCTTATGGCTGTATTTTAACCCACTGCGCCACCAGGGAGGGCCCTTGTTATCCTTAAATGTGTTCTTTCTTGAATGAATGGAATCTTATGAATTTTAAGATAAAAGTTATTCAACTTATTAAAACTTTTTCCCATTTAAAAACTATTTGTAATTTAAATTCATATGCCAGGTTTTGAAGCACTGGGTTTAATTATTTTAGCTTTTCCCACCTGAAAATAGCTGAGTATTTCAGTTTGCTCAGACTTACCAGATCTAATGTTCTTATTGGATTTTTCTCTACTTGTAATCCTTTCTTCTCACTATAGTGAATGGAATATTTCATTTTAGATTTTCATTTCCAAAAAAATCATTATTAAAGTGAAAATTACTGCTGTTTTATACTAAATATCTATTTACCTTTGGTTTCAGTAACAACTCTAAAGTCTCTCAAATTTTCAATAAATACATATCAGCAAAAATAAAAATAATAATGGCTATTTTTCATTGTTTATTCTACATATTTCAGTTTCTTTTCTAATATTATTTTCTGGAATTTCAAAGCAATATTAATTACTAATGGTAATTAACTAATATCCTATAGTTTCTAAGTTCAAATGAAATGAATTTTTTAAATATTAGATTGTTACTAGTATTCATTTGGAAAAATACTGCTTATCATGTTTAAGTAATTTTCCAAATATTACTTATAGCTATGTGTCCTTTACAGTAATGTCTTCCTATTAACTAATTAATTAACTAATTAATTTTTTTATATCTGGTGATACAATCATAGGATTTTAACCTTTAACTTTTAGGAAAATAATATACTGACAGATTTCCTGATAAAATTTCCTGCCCAGAATAAACATTACTTAGATTTAGAATATTATTTCTAAATCTTCTACATATTTTAATTCATAATTCCATTTATGATTAACTTTGTTAATGCTATTGTTTATATACTGTGTTCATCAGGAGAAGGAAATTTTCCTGTGACCTTCAGTTATTTAATAATGTTGGAGATCTTAATGGTTAGACAAAGTGCAACAGAAAGTTTTTCTATTCCTACTGCTTTTTACAAAGATTGAATTTTAATCACCTTTTCTAATCACTTCTGTTGTAACTAACCTATTTAAGTTTTAGACTTTGGGTTCAATTATGAAGCTATAATTTTCTAATATATCATCTAATTCTAACATCAAATTTTGCTGAAATATAGTTGCCTATAATATGCACTTATAAAACTTTTGGTCTTTTCTAGTTATCTCCTTGTTTCTTAATATTTTTGTTTCTAGTATTTACTTTTTTTTTTTCCAATCAAAGTTATGAGTGTTTCATCTACTCCATTTTTCTATTCCCTTCAGTAAACCTGCTATCTTGACTCTATGGCCAAATAATTTTAGTTTTTGTCTTTAGTTCTCTCTTCCAAGTTTTCCAAGTTTATTTTAATGTATTTTGTTAGACTTTTTTTTTTTTTTAATTCTTAGAATGAGTACAAGATCAGGCTCATTTTCCCTCTTAACTCTTTACTACAATTAGGTGACAATATAATATCTTCTTTGAGTAGAGTTTTTGATGTTCTTGACAATATTTTCATTTTTTCCAAAGATTTATGTATGCATTGAGAAGCTTGGATATAAGCCAGAGGTACAGGGAATGAGAGGATTCACCAGAGACAGAAAGGGGAGCAGAACAGGCCTACGGATGAAATACACTGCTGAGGGAGGCAGCAGTCAAGACAAGAGAGGTCTGCTGTGCCACGTGGATCAGTTCCTTGGGCTGTGATCAGACTCAGGCTGCAGCCTTGACAGTACTGAGAGTTAACACCGATGCCACCAAGGAAACACTGACTTTTTTTTTTAATTCAAATTGAGGTAAAATTTGCATACAGTAAAATGTCCAGATACTGTAATGTGTTCAGATCAATAAGTCTTGACAATTGTAGACAAAGAGCAAAAATTCAAACCATAGAACATTTGAACTCACAGAAATTTCCTCTTGTCAACTCACATCACCACTTAACAACCACCTTTCTGATTTTCATCATTATAGATTGTTTATTCAGGTTCTAGGAGTTTACATAAATTGATGTAACCAGTATATACAATTTTTTTCTGCCCTCTTGGTTAGTGTAATATTTTCAAAATTCATCCAGGTTACTACCTGTGACTATATTTCTCACATTCTATTTATAGAATAAACACCTCGATTATGTTGTGATTTTTTAGATTTAGAGTTCTTATGTATTCTAAATACGAATTTCCTCTCAGATATATATTTTATGAATTACTTGTATATTTTTTAATGTTGTTTTCTAGAAGGAAAATTAAATTCTGTTGGTCTAACTTATCAATTTTTGTGTTTGATATTATAGTGTTCTACTTGAGATATCTGCCTACCTAATGATATTCTCTTATGTTCCATTACATAAAAACTTAACTGACTATGCTCAGAATTTAGTTTATAACATTTATGTTTAGATATATGACAGCTCTCAAATTAATATTCTACATAGAATATATAGAATACTCACAGTAGTTAGCTGAAAATAAGTTGACTATATGTTGTGGATCTAATCCCAAACTCTTTGTACAAGTGATTTATATGTCTATTTCTATGCCAATGTCACATATTCTTGATTATTTTAAGTGCAAAATAAATTTTGAAATCATGTAGCAAAAGTTCTTCAACTTCTACTTTTTTAGAATAATTTTGGTTATATTAAGCTCTTTGCTTTCCCATAAAAGGTTTAGCATGACCTCGCCAATTTCTTCAGAGGTGCCTTCTGTGATTTTATAGGATTTGAGTTGAATTTTAAATTTTTTTGGAAAGCATGGATATAGTGATAATATTGAGCCTTTCAATCATAAAAACAGAAATAGCTCTCTATGTGTTTAAGCCTTTGAATTATTTTAGCAATGTTTTATAGCTTTTAATAACAAAGTTCTCCCAGATCTTTAATAAAAGTTGTTCCTAAATTTTGAATATTTATACATTTATAAGATGACTTTTAATTTCAATTTCAATGTGCAATTGTTTTTTTATTATTCTTGCAACCATTTATTCTATGCCTTTTTTTTTAAGTTTTATTTATTTGTATATACAGAACTGGGGTACAGGCCATAGACTCAGGGGTGGGGAAAGACTTCACCAGAGACAGAATGGGGAGCAGAACAGGCAGATCCACGAAGTACACTGCTGAGGGGAGCAGCAGGCGGGTCAGGAGAGGTCTGCCGCTCCATGTGGTCACCTCCCGGGCAGGCGGGAATCGAACTCATGTGGAAGTGGTTTCAGCTTCTTAGTGCAGTGCTTTAACCCGCTGCGCCACCAGGGAGGGCCTATTCTGTGACATTTTTAAAACACTTATTAGTCCTTGCTATTATTTCATAGATTCACGAAAACATGTTGATCTATACAAAAATCATGTTGAACTCAATTTACAATTATACTTTTCCAGAGTTTTGTGCCTTTGTGTTTGTGTCTTTTACCTTGCTATATTGGCTGGGACTCTTGGTGAAGGTGTTTAATGCTTTGCTATTAAATATGAAATTAGATATGATTTTTCACAGCTGTTACTTCTGAAGCTGAAGAAATCCCTTTATGATTCTAAATTGCTAAGAGCCTTTCTCCTGTAAAGGTGTTGAATTTTTCTAAATGTATCTTTTGCATCTTTTGAAATAATCACATTGAAAGTAAGTGGTAGGGCCCGCTCCAATGGTACATGGGTAAGGACGCGCACTACAAGCTAGGCGCAGCCACCTGAGTGAGACTTTGGGCCCTGGCCCTGGAGGTGAGCCACATGGCGCGGCAGACATCTCCTGTCTCACCGACTGCTCCCTTCAGCATTGCACTTCATTGATCAGACAGTTCTGCTCCCCACTCTGTCTCTGGTGAATCTTCTCACCACCCCTGTTCTTCTGGCCTATACCTCAGTTCTGTATGAATAAATAAATAAATAAATCTTTTTTAAAAAAGTGGTAAATTATAATAATTTTCATATATTAAATCAGTTTTATTGAGATAAAATACACTATTGAGATAAAATCTATTGAGATAAAAATCCACTTGCTCAAACACATAATTTTTGTTAAGTAATCTACAGACATCAAAAAATGAAGTTTTTCATCACAGCTTTTTTATTTTCTTTGTTCCATGGTTTTCTTTCAATTCTGAAAAAAGGTATATGGAGATATCTCTTTATAATAGAAATATGTTTTTATCAAAATCTTACATTTAAATTTTTGTTTTCTATATTTAACTATTCTGAATTTTTTTTTAAGATTTATTTATTTGTACATACAGAACTGGGGTACAGGCCAGAGGTTCAGGGGCGGTGAGAGCCTTCACCAGAGACAGAGTGGGGAACAGAACAGGCAGATCTACAAAGCACACTGCTGAGGGGAGCAGCGGGTGGGTCAGGAGAGGTCTGCCACGCCATGTGGTCTCCTCCGGGGCAGGCGGGAATCGAACTCATGTGGAAGTGGCTTTCGCTTTTCAGTGCAGTGCTTTAACCTACTTACTGTACCACCAGGGAGGGCCTCTGAATTTTTTTTTAAGATTTATTTATTTGTGCATACACATCTGGGGTACAGGCCAGAGGTGCAGGAGCAGTGAGAGAACTCACCAGGAGCAAAGTGGGGAGCAGAACAGACAGATCATCTAAGTACACCGGTGAGGGGAGCAGCAGGCAGGTCAGGAGAGGTCTGCGGGGCCATGTGGATCACCTCCTGGGCAGGTGGGGATCTAACTCCTGTGGAAGTGGCTTTAGCTTCTTGTGCTGTGCTTTAACATACTGCACCACCAGGGAGGGCCCTACTCTGAACTTTTTGTAAATACAGTTATAGTTGTCTCATACAGCCCATGGAAATTTGTGAATGGAGTGAACACAGAGCTATAACTATTATACATTGCAAGCTATATCTTGAATCACGTATCTACTTATACAAAAAAAAATATTTATTTAATAGTTTTCCCTTTTTTTAGTATTTTAAACTGAAATTTAACCTTGTATGATATTAATGTTCACTTTCTTTGCTTTGACATATACCTGATATCTTTTTTCTTATGTATGCCCTATTTTTTAAAGATTTATTTATTTATGCATATAGAACTGGGGTGCAGGCCAGAGGTGCAGAGGCAGTGAGAGGATTCACCAGAGACAGAATGGGGAGCAGAACAGGCCGACTGACAGAGTACAGTGCTGAGGGGAGCAGCGGGTGAGTCAGGAGAGGTCTACTGCGCCATGTGGGTCACCTCTGGGGTAGGGATCCAATTCGTTCTGAAGTAGTTTTAGCTTCTTGATGCTGTGCTTTAACTCGCTGCACCACCAGATAGGCCCATATGCCTTTATTTTTAAAAGAAATCTGCTTTATTATTCTGTTCTATATTGGATATAATTCTGGGACTATATATATATATATATATGAATCTGTATAAGTATCTGTATCTGTGGGTGTGTGTTTGTACATAGAGTCATGCATTTTCTTATGCTTTCATGTCCCAAGTATCTAGGAATGCATGTGTATTTCTGTTCAGGCCTCTCTATTTCACACACTGTCTTAAGGTGGGGACTTACGCTGTGTCTGGTTAGCCTTGGCAGGTTTGTTGTATAAGTGTACATCCTGCGCCACCTCTCAGGCGGGAAGGCAATCTGCATCTCTGAGTCTGGACTGTTCTATCTTCTACATCAATGAAAGTGGGGACACTTTGAATAGGCAGGCACTGGTCACTGCCTCGACATTTATTTGGCAACTCTCTCTACACTATTTTAATTACACATTCTTAACAAACCTGCAAAATAAGGCTGAATATTGTGCCATTTTACAAATTTAATTCAACAAGCACTAATTGCACACATATGTGTATCAGGAACTTTCTATGTTAGAATGACTGGTCTTCATTATCTCAACTGAATAGTGATGAGCAGGAGATGTGATCTAAAATTCCTTGTATACATATATATGTAATTCTGGCAAATTGGGAGCATAAAGTAGGTGCTTAATAAATGTTTTTGTTAGCCATAAACAAATATAAAGGATAAAGACCAGATATATGCATTTGCAGATATATATATACATATAAAAACAAATTTTCCTGGATAATATGTTTACTGCTGTTTTGTTATCTCATAGCATTTTGTATGCACTTATATTTGAGCCATATCTAATGTCTAGCAATTTATCTCCTTCTCTAGTCTCTGAGCTCCTGGATCTGACAGTCTTTCTCAATCATCTATGCACTTTTCTTCATTTTCTCCTTCTATCCTCTCCTACCCACTCCCATCACCTAGAAGCAGAGCAGGAAAGTCATTAAGTGTTATGACCCTGGATAGATTGGCTGTGAACTTCTGCTCTGACATTTATTATGTGACACTGGCAAAGCTACTCAATCATGCTGTATTTCTCTTCGTCTATACAGTGTCAAATATGTGTGCATTGAGATGTCAAGCTATACTCTTCAAACAGTACTGAAAACCAATGTTTGGTAAATAAATAAGCAAAAATAAATAATGCCAGTTAATTTCTCACAGGCTTGTTGTGATGGATTAAAAACATTATCTTTGCACAATGTCTATTACAAAATAATATCAAATAAATTTAGTATTATTATCTGGCACACAGAGGACACCAGATATTTGATGTATAATTAACTAATAAATTAGCTGATTAGTGTGAAAATATCTGGACCCTGATCTTTCCTTGGCATCTCCCAGGGAGTCTTATCCTTCCAGATAAAGCTGTTGCTGGGGCTTTGCATGAGCTCAAGAGGATGCTTTGCAGCTCCTTTCCCAAGGGAAAATGATGATCTGTAGATATTACCACACAGGAAGGCAATGATAGCACCATGCAACAAATTGTCTTCCCAAGATGTTAGTCAGCCTGTGTGCTAATAGCATAACTAAACAGAGTCTGAGTGGTAACTGTGTATTAGGCTACATGCAAAGTGAAGGTAAGTGGGAAGTTTGAGAAACAAATGTTTTACAGGGAAGGGATTGCCTGCAACAAAGAAGAAACAGGCTGGAGGTGGAGGGGTAAAAGTAGGGAAGGTAAGTGGGAAGAAAACAGAATGAATATAAATTGAATTATCAATCCCTTACACCTCCTCCCCCTTTCTGTGTAAGACACAGAAGTCACAAAGAAAGTAATAGTTTAAAGCTAGTTAACAATGACTGAATAACTTCTAAATCAGACTTATAAATTAGCCTGGGTAGCTGCTGAATCTAATTAAAAGCCTGTACATACTCTACTATAGGATACATTTGTTCACTGGTCTCTCAGCCTCCATTCACACTGGCTCAGGTGATGGTGTCCTTATGTCTTCTGGTTGAGAAACAAGTTTTCTGAGTTTTCCAAAGATTAGGGAGTCCTCTAGGACACAGATTTCCTGAAACTATTACTGTTCCCAGCACCCTATTCTTAGGAAAACACCATATCACTGTCCTGATTTATTTGGGCCTTCTGGATTTTGTTCTCCTTCTGGTGATAAATATCCAGAACTTTTTTTCCAGCTATCTGCTGGATAATTGAAATCTTTCATTATGTTGGCTTCCAACTGAACAGATGTAGGGTTTGGAGCTGTTATGGCCTCTTGCTGATTTGTAGGAAATTTGTAAATGCAGCCAGGATAAAGAAATAGAGCCAAAAAAGAAAAAGAAAAAAGAGAAAGAGAGACAGAGAAACCAGACTCTAGAAACATGACTTGAATACTTTAAACAACATATGCTTAGAACAAGGCGGAAACAGTACTGAAGGACAGCCCCAAGGTGAAGGACAGATGGTACTGTTTGTATGTCCTCTTGTTACAGCGTAGCCCTGTCTGTGGGGCCTCACCCGCACACTCACAACTCAGTTACACTGCAGGGACACACAAAAGAGTCAATAACAGGTTTATTTACAAAAGGGGAAAGGAACCGGAAACAACCCAGGCAAAGAGGGCGGGATACAACATAAGTGGAATACCTTAAGGCAAGGCTGACTGAATACAAAGTCACATGGTCAGGAGAGCTGCTTCCCCAGCGAGAGTAAGAGATGCAATAGCACCCTCTTTATCCCCCCAAATGTCCCAGCATTCCTTCCTGCTAGCTCCACCCTTGGGTCCTCGCAGTTCTCTCCCTGGTACTGCTGGGAGTTGTAGTTTCCAATCACTGGAGTACACTGGAGGGTACAGAAAGCTGGAGTAGGGGCGGAGTCCATAAAACTCTGCAGAGTTCTTTTAGGACATCCTTCCCCTTAGTGTCTGGTTTCTCTGTGTGCTAACAATGGCAAGACCATTCAAGCTCAGATGCAACAAGATAGGGCTTATTTAACAAAAAACTGATTGGGGAAACAAAATTTCTAAGGCCACAGATGGCCAGCTGTCTCATCCTAGAAAGTGTCTGTCAAACACAGAGGGGGAAACTTGGCACTGCCACAGAAGTGACCCGTCTGGACCTTAGGACACATATCTGGACTGGATCTGGTCTCTGCACTCAGAGCCCATCAGTGGAGCTGGTGTAACAATATAAATGGGGTTCAACAGTGCTGCATTGCTGCAGTGTGGAGTCCTCTGGGTTGTCCCAGGATTCCATGGGCCTCTACTGCCTCTAGTGCTCCCAGTGCTGGAGCTGGCACTGCAAGGTCCACTGCTGCTTCCCACAGCCCTGAACCAAGGGCCTGAGGGCTTGGGGTTTGCCTGTGCTGTAGGAGCTTCTCTGGTACTGGGTAACCCAGTCACAGCAGCCCCAGTGAGCTGCATGCCCTGGGAGGCTAAACAAGGGAAACACCTGCTGCAGAGCCCTAGCTCACACTGGGGGCTGCAGTTTTCAAAGTGACCTGGGTGCTCCCCATAAGCTGAGCACTTGCACAAAAAGCTGAGGAAACAATCAGTGCAAGCTTATGCCACCAGGTCCCTGGGGCTCTAACTCTCAAATCCTGGCTGACCAAGGCTCCTCTGTTCTGGCACCAGGCAGAGAAAATGCTGCCTCTTTTCAGAGTGCCTGTGTTTGCAGCTGCCTGCGCAAGTTGGGGAACACCAGCTGCTAGTCAGCCTGCAGTCTTGTCAGGTGGCAGCTGCTAGTGCCCTAGGCCTCTAGGTACCGTGGGATTCCTGTACAAGACTAGTGTATAGTCATTGTGCCTTATAAGTTTACTAATGTGTAAATAAATATGAACCAAAGGAAATTTCAAGGTCTACTAAATATCTTAGTTTCTGGTAACTACGAAAACATTGTTAGCTGTACGCCTAAATATGACAGTATTCATAATTATTTATTTCATAAAACAGAAAGAAGAAACTTGCATGCTGAAAGAAAATAGGTGCTTCAAATGGAGAGACTAGCATGAGTCACTAATCTTGTGTCCCCTGCTAGATTGTAAGCCCCTTAGGACAGAAGATGTGTCCATCCCTCCTCCCAGGAGAATGCCTAGGACACCAAAGGTACCTAGTAATGGCACAGGTGAATGAAATGATTTTGCAAGGTGCCTTTTATGGTTAGAATATAGAGAAAGTAGATGAAAACAAGTAGAAGTTTGACATGAAAAATGAGAAGCTGAGTGCCAGTTTCCTCCCTCCCTTCCATCCTCTATCCCATTACCAGGTTTTATTCTTCAGTGATGAATCTCTGTAACTATTTACCTTATCTTTGTATTTATCTAATGCCTATTTATCTCACAAGTGCATGATTTTTATGATCCTAAATCAGGGGAGCTTCTCTACAATGAAGACAGAAGTTTCAATTAACGGCACAGACTCTGGACCAGGGCTGTCTTGGGAGAAACCTGATTTTGCCACTGACTCTATGAACTCAGTCTGCATCATCATTTTTTATCATTCCACATTATCCAGTAAATTGCTTTTGATCTGCTAGGATTTTAATCTGTTACAGGTACCATTTGCAAATGACTCAAAATTGAATTGTGTATATGTGTGTATAATCACACACATAATCAATATGCAAATATTTCTCCATATTGATCCCCTCAGAGGCTTGTGAGACAATCTTAATGTACCCTTGAGGTTTTAGAAACATGAACATGTCTGTAACTTGCCCTTAAATGAACCTGCAATAATGTGTATTTTTATTTTTATATTGAAGTATCAATAGCTTTTGAAATGTCAAACATAAGGCACTTAAATCACCTAAATTTTTCTAAGTTCTTTGGATATTTTCAGGAGTTACATTGATTTTTGAAAGATTTTTACTTTTCTGAGCTTTTGAGTCTTCTTAATTTCCAATAATACAACTTCACTACTTAAAAAAAGCATATTGGATTTTCTTTATAATTTGATAGACAATTTTCAGATGTGCATCAAATAACTGTGAGATGATATGTAATGAAGCATGGAATATATTGTCTAAATCTTTAAGGCCTCATTTGTTCATTGATTAAATAGGGCTGTTCGTAACTGTAATTATAGTTAAACAAAACGGTCACCAAACATTCCTGGCAAGATGTCAGGGTAGTCTCCTCCATGTAAACATTCAGGAACGCAGTTTTCTCTCATCTTGTGGAGGCCTGTGAAGCTCATCTTGTGAGGCTCCTATGGCTTCACTATTATCTGCATGTAGATAGCAGAAAGGGAGAACACGGGGCCTCTGGAGGCACAAGAGGTTAAATCTCAGCACTAGGAAGTCATCCATAGCACTGCAGCACGAGTTCGATCCCTGGCCAGTGAGGTGATCTATTTGGCACAAATGACCTCTTTTGTCTGGCCTACTGTTCCCCTCAGCAGTGTATTTTGGTCAGTCCGTCTGTTCTGTCCCCACTCTGTCTCTGGTGAGTCACCCCCTCACACCCAGTTCTTGTAGGCATAAATAAATAAATCTTAAAAAAAGAAAGAAAGAAAAAAAGGGGGTCCTCCCTGGTGGTGCAGCAGGTTAAAGTACAGCATTAAGAAACTAAAGCCACTTCAGCGTGAGTTCCATCCCCACCCCAGAGGTGACCCATATGGTGTGGCAGACCTCTCCTGACCCACCCACTGCTCCCCTCAGCAGTGTACTTCGTCAATCAATCTGTTCTGTTCTTTCACTACCCCTGCACCTCTGGCTTGTACCCCAGTTCTATATGCATAAATAAATAAATAACAAAGAAAGAAAGAAAGGTACAAGATGCCATAGCTGCAAGAAAGGGAGCTGTGTTCAGGGACACCAGGAAGCCTCTGGGGAGCAGAGAAAGGGTAAACCGTACACACAAAGGTGAGCTGAAATGCATGTGCAGACCAGCCCTGCCCCCAGTTGGGTTTTAGAGTGCACTGCAGGCACCATTATTGCAAAACAGAGAATTGTAGGACAGAGACATTCAAGATCTTCCCCTGGAACAAAGAAGTTCAGAGAGTAGGTTGATTTAAGGAAAGCACCCATCAACATATCCACAATAACACTGCCCTAGTGGAGGTGTGAGTAACAGAACTGGACTCAATCTGGCTGTCCAATTTTGACATCCAGAGGAGAACACTGGAGAAATGCCTGCCAGTAACAGCAGCACAGTGACCCAATGCTTAGAACACATTAGGAAACACACAATAGCCCATGGGGATTACAACTAAAATGAAAAAAGACACAAAATGATGTAAAAATAAACTATTATTATTTTTAAAAATGAAAATGCACAATAAGGAGAAGAAGAAATACAAACAACCAAGCAAGCACTCAGGGGAAGGACACATTGTAAAAAGAAAACCAAACACCATAACCCAACAACAATGACCTGGAAGAGCTTTTGAACCTGTCAGGTAGAGAATTTAAAAACATCATGATCAAAAATCTAGAAGAAAAAGAATAATATGAGAAAAATAATCTACAATCAGAAGAATGAAATTGAGTCCCTAAAGAGGGAAGTGAAAGAAATGCAATGAAAACAGAATAGGTGAAATGGAAGAACAAAGTACTCTCAAAGATTCAGAAATATAAAGAACCACAACAGAAAAGGAAAGATAAGAAAAAAAAAGAGGAAACGGATGAAGAATATGTTTAAAAACTATCTGACTCTATGAGGAAAGCAAATATAAGAGTAATAGGTATCCCAGAAAAAGAAGAGAGGGACATAAGAACAGAGAAATTATTCAAGGAGATAATCAAAGAGAATTTCCCAAGCATGAAGGAGATAAAAATGTGCAAAAGAAGCAAGTAGAACACCAAAATTCCATGATGAAAGGAAAAATATAGCAAGACACATAATAGTAAAGATCCCAATAATCCAAAACTAAATAAAGAAGAAATAGAAAACCTAAACAGACCAATTACAAGCAGCAAAACTGAGACAATGATCAAACCCTCCCCCAAAACAAAAGCCCAGGATCAGAGTGATTTAGAAATGAATTCTATCAAATGATCAGAAATGAAATAGTGCCTGTCCTGCACAAAATATTTCAAAAAACTGAGAAGGGAGCAGTAATACCAAACATGTTATATGAAGCCAAGATTACACTAATACCAAAACCAAAAGAGTACATCACAAAAAAAAAAAAAAAAAACTACAGCCTAATCTTTTTCATAAAAACAGATGCAAAAATCCTCAATAAAATTCTAGCCAACAGAATCCAACAAAGCATAAAAAACATAACCTACCATAACCACGGGAGATTTATTCTAGGGGCTACAAGGATGACTCAACATCCAAAAATCAATTAATATAGTCCAACACATTAACAAAAAAGAAAAAGAAAAACCATTATATCAATAGATGCTGACAAAGTTCAACACCCATTTATAAAGGCTTGCAAAATTCTCATTATAGAAGAAACATTTCTTAACACAATGAAGGCCATATATGACATGTCCAAAGCCAGTATTATTCTCAATGGTGAAAAACTGAAAGACTTCCCCTTAAGATCTGGAATAAGACAAGGATGTCCACTCTCACCACTGCTTTTTAATATAGTGTTGGAAGTACTAGTCAGAGCAATAAGACAAGAGAAAGACATACAATAAACCAAATAGGGAAAGAATAATTAAAACTTTCACTATTCACAGATGATATGATAATATACATAGAGAACCCCAAGAACTCTACAGAAAAACTATTTTCTGTACAGCAAAAGAGACTTTAAGTAAAACAAAGAGACAAGCAATGATTGGGAGAAAAATTTGCACACAGCACTAATGATCAGGGACTAATCACAAAGATCCACAAAGGGCTGATGAAACTCAACCAAAACAAAGTAAACAACCCAGGCAAAAAAATGAGAAGAACTAAAAAGATACTTCTTCAAATGGCCTTCAGGCATATGAAAAAATGTTCATCATTCATAATCAAATCAAAACCACAATGAGATACCATTTCACAGCAGTGAGAATGGCACTTATTGAAAAGACTAGCAACAACAAATATTGGTGAGCATGTGGAGAAAAAGGAATTCTCCTACACTACTGGTGGGAATGCAAAATGGTTCAGCAACTATGGATATCTATTTGGAGTCTCCTCTTACTATAAAATCAGGGTGTCCCTATGATCCAAGAATTCCACTCCTTGATATTTACCCCAAGGATCCAAAACCATTAATTCAAAAGGACATCTACACCACTGTTTATTGCAGCACTATTTACAATAGGTAAGTTATGGAAAAAACATAAATGCCCCCAAATAGCTAACTGGATCAAGAAGATGTGGTAAAAACATACAATCGAATATTACTAGGCATTCAAAAAAGATAGACTCATGCCATTCACTGCAACATGGATGGAGCTGGAAGGGATCATGCTCAGTGAACTAGAAAGAAAAAGAAAAATATTGGATGATTTCACTGTTAGGAGGAATGTAGTAGATCCAAATAAGGAATGGAGGGAATAAAAAAGAAATTATGATAAAGTAAATGTCAAAATTAACAGACAACTATAAACCAGAGCCCTTCTACAGGAGGAGAGGGAAGTAGGATTAAAACAAGGATGCAGGCCCTCCCTGGTGGTGCAGGGAGTTAAAACACAGCACTAAGAAGCTAAAGACACTTCCGCAAGAGTTCCATCCCTGCCTGCCCCGGAGGTGACCACATGGCAGGGCAGACTTCTCCTGACCCAACCCCTCCCCCACAACCCCTGCTGCTCCCCTCAGCAGTGTACTTCATCAGTTAGCCTTTTCTGCTCCCCACTCTGACTCTGGTGAATCCTCTCACTACCCCTGCACCTTTCGCCTGTACCCCAGTTCTGTATGCAAAAATAAATAAATAAATGAATTTTTTTTAAAAAATAAATTATCCAAACCTGATTAAAACATGTTTGGTATCCTCCTAGTGTCCATTAAAATAATCAAGTAAGTAAAAAAAAATAAGGAAGAATACTAATTTATTCAATGATGTTTCTCCATTTTGCATTTTATATTTGAGAAATTAAATCATTTTGCATCAGAAGTAGAACTACGGTCACTGTTAAAGTCATTGATAATTGTGAGTGGGAGAAAGGTCACTGTTTTCCATGGTTTTTGAATATTCTGCCTGCCCTTAGTTTGGATTTCAATAGCAAAGATTATGAGACTGACAAGAAAATAAGAGTGAACAACTTCCCCACTAATTGTGCAAGTGATGAAAGAACATGTTCACAGTTCAAATCAGTCATGGAACAATAATGCCACTTCAAGAGTAAGAACCTAGTCCAGGATCATCTGGATATCCTTGATTCAAAGATAATAATTCATAGTTCACAAGTCCTCAGAACAAATATTGGTTTTGTTGAAAATTCAAGAGTATATAAGAAAATTTGTTACAACTTCATATTACTCCCTGATATCTGAGTGCTTCAGTGTAAGACTAATGAAGCCCCAGGGACCATTGTCAGAAATTCAGTTTTGCCAGTTTTGTAGCCACATTTTAAAATTTCACCTGGAGATATCTGACATAGGCTATGAAAGCAGAAACAAAGAAAGTAGCACCACATCAAGCAAGAATAATTACTTTGAGCAGTCCAGAAAATAGACTTTTTTAAAAAATGATTCTTTATGTCTCTTTTCATTCACTTCAATGTTGGTGATAAGTTTATTTTTAGTAACAATTGAATAATAATTCAAAACTAATATTATCAAAGCAAATAGCAATAATGGAATAAAACTGTCAACTTTTATAACAAAATAAGACAAACAAGCTTTTAAAGCATAATAATCATAACTGGGACATCAAATCCTAACTACATAAGAAATGTTTAAGTTCCCTTTTTTAAAATAGTTATCTTTTTTTATAGTGACACATAGTTAGGCTAATTTAAAATCAATAAACCATCAAGTCCAAAGCAGTCAACATAAAAACAGCTAAAAATTTGATTTATCACCCATTTGTTGGGAAGCTAAGATTCATTTATAAATTATTTTCCATTTTTGTTTTTAGATTTACTTTTGAGGTAGCTTTGGCTTACACTGTTGTTTGTGATTTCGAGGTATAAGTTTTATACTATCAGATGTTGTTACAACACCAAAATAAATAAATGTCTGGAAATAAACCTAACAAAGAAGGTAAAGGACCCATACAAGGTAAACAATAAAAGACTGTTAAAAGGAATGGAAGGCACAGAAATAGATAGATCATGGATTAGAAGAATCAACATTATCAAGATGGCCATACCCAAGGCAATCTACATAGTCAATGCAATCCAATAAAAATATAAATTATATTCTTCAGAGAAACAGAACAAAGTTTAATGAAATTCACTTTGAACCAAAAAAAAAAAAAAAAAAATTGCCAAGGCCTTCCTGACAAAAAAGTGAAAATGGAGAATGGAGTATCTTACTTCTTGATTTCAGAATTTTCAAAAAGCCATAATAATTAAAACAGCATGGTGCTGGAATAAAAAGACACACCGGCCAATGGTATAGAATTGAGAGCCCAGAAAGAAAACCACACATTTATGAACAACTAATCTACAACAAAGAGGCAAATTATAGATACTGGAATAAAGAAAACCTTGTTCAATAAATGTTGTGGAAACAATTGACTACAACAAGTAAATGGATGAAATTAGACCACAATCTCACCAAATACATGAAAGTCAATTCAAACAAATGGATAAAAGATTTGGACATAAGACTTTAAAGCATAAAATAAATGGAAGAAAATTTAGGCAAAACATTCCATGACATAAAGTAGGAAACATATTTAGGGACTCAAGGAAGGAAAACAAAGTCAAAAATAAACAACTGGGACTAAGTCAAACTGTAAAACTTCTATATAATGAAAAAGACAATGACCAAAAAAAAAAAAAAAAATCCTACTGAATGGGAGAAAATATTTGCACACAATATCTTTGACAAGAGACTAACAGTGAAAAGCTACCAAAAAAAAAAAAAATCAAATAAATCAACAAAAAAGCCAATTAAAAAATGGGAAGAAGGCCCTCCCTGATGGCGCAGCGGGTTAAGGCACAGAGCTAAGAAGCTAAAGCCACTTCAGCATGAGTTCAATCCCGCCTGCCCCAGAGGTGACCACATGGCGTGGCAGACCTCTCCTAACCCGCCCACTGATCCCCTCAGCAGTGTACTTCATCGATCTGCCTGTTCTGCTCCCCGCTCTGTCTCTGGTGAATCCTCTCACCACCCCTGCACCTCTGGTCTGTACCCCAGCTCTGTATGTATAAATAAATAAATCTTTAAAAAAAAATGGGAAGAAAAGTTAGACACTTCTCCAAAGAAGTCATTCAGAGTTAGCCAACAGATACATGAAAAAATGTTTATCATCACGTATCATCAGGGAAATTCAAATCAAAACCATAGTGAGATAATACCTCACACCAGTGAGAAAGGGCCCATACCAAAAATAAAACCCAGAAACAACAAGTTTTGGCAAAGGTTTGGAGAAAAAGGAACCTTTTTACATTGTTGATGGGAATATAGACTGCACCAGTCCCTCTGAAGTGAAGTGTGAATATTCTTCAAAAGACTAAAGGAATCTACCATATGACCAGCAATACTACTCCTAAGTATCTACACAAAGAACACATAAAAAGAAACTCAAAAGGCAACCACTACTCCTGACCTCCTATGTTGGCTATATTTACAATAGCCAAAATATGAAAATGTTCTAAATACTACATAACAGATAAATATGATACACACATTCACACACACACAAAATGGAACAATGGAATACTACTCAGCAATAAAAAATGATAAACTCTTATCATCTCTGGCAATATAGATGGAACTGGAAAGTATTATCTTAAGTGATCCAGAAGGAGAAAGATAAACATTGGATGGTCTCACTTATATGTTGAATCTAAAGTATCAGACAAAATCAAACTTAAAAGCAACTCTTGAAAGTTGATTATACATCTGAGGAATCAAAAGGGTGGGGCAAATGGAAAGTAGAGGTGGGAAGGAGAACACAATTTACTATGATAAGGACTGTGGGTGCTTTAGTGGTGGGAAAACCACTCCTGAAGTGAGAAAGCTATATTGTGAAAAAAATAAATAAATTAGGGAGTAAAATAAAGTTACATCATAATAATTTAAAAAATATTAAATAAAATAATGGCATGGCTTTGTGACACTTCTATGGTCACAAGTCCTGCCGCCACAGTGGAGTCTAAAATTCCAAGTTAGAAATGAATTCCTTTGTTCATGAGCTCCATATAAACAATAATTGCTTATTTAATTAATTGGGAATTCTGCAGCAAGGATAAAATTGCAAAAGGAAAGACAGCAGCATGATATACCTGGGCCATGCACTTATCATATCAAGCAAACCAGAATACTGTTCCTTTGTTTCTTATACTAAATCTCCATCCTTCAGGCACCATGAACTATACAAAGAGTTTTAAAAATAATAAAAATTGACTAATAAAAATTAGTCAATTGTGCAGAAAGACTATTATGGGACACTAGTCAGCATGATGAAGTTATTTGAAGTTTTGTTTTATTTTGTCGATAGAATGAAAGGCAGATGGTTGGAGAGAGTGCACATTTGCACCCCAGACAATAGTAATAGAGCCTTAGAGAAAGGCAGTCTTAGAGAACATATGTACACTGAGATGACTGGGAATGGAAGTCCCAAAATTCAGAGGAACAACAAAAAAGAACAGATGGAAGTATTCCACATATGCCCTGTTGTTGCTAATATTTTAAAAACTCCCGTTTATTGATTCCTCACTCATTGGTTTGCATATAGACTTCTGTGTTTTCATAGTCCAAATTAATTATTTGTGCTTGGATTATAGTTAGTACTGTTTTTGATTTTTGGAGAGTTTCCATCATCTGTTCCCATTACTGTGTTCTGGCACATATCATAACGTATTATAATTTCCTAGGAAACAAATGTTCTGTTTCCATAATTCAAATTGACCTGCAGGTCACCTTTTAAATACTATGTGTGGAAAATTTTTAGTAATTATTAAATTTTGATATATTAACTACTCTAGGCACTAAGGAGGGACTTATCTAGAGATTTGTGCTTGAATTTTTCTTTAAATCTGAACCTTAATACAAATCTGTCATACGATTTTATATTTACATTACTTGAGGGGACATTTTTCTACCTTAACTTCTGGTTTTACCCTAAAGTAAGGTAAACGCTAATGTTAAAAACAAAACAAAAAACCTTATTCTCTAAAAAGGATCAAACCAAGAATACCTGAAATGAGCACTGCCTCAATATTAAAAGGGATTGGGCCCTAGAGAAAAATAAGGAGATAAAAATATTGTCAAAACACTAAAGAAGGGTAAAATAATAGTACTTCAATTATCACCTGTTATATCAGGCAACACCACACTCACAAAGAAACAGGAGTTGTAGAGCAAACTGTTCCTGAAGGTTGCTACTGATAAGTCAGAATCTTGACTTACATTGAGGAAGTAATTATACAGATTCAATTACTCAGGACAGGAGGACAAAGAGCAAAAAGTTTAGGAGGAAGGAAGGAACATTTAGATTAACTGCATGTTAGGGAAGAGGAGTCTGTGAGTCTGAATCAGATTTTTAGCCCAGTTTTATGGCTCAAAGTTTGAGAACCAAAATCAAGCTTTTTGATCTTTGCATCAGGTATCTTGGTGACAAGGCAATCCACTCATGTCTCACTGAATGTGAACTCACATGTTAATCATCAAAGGAGATTAAGCATCCTCTCTTGTTTAACTTAAAAGGTGCCTCTGTAGGGTTAGTAGTTAATTGATTGGTTGGACCTAATGAACTTTATACTGAAAGGCTGAACTTTAGAGCACAATTGTCAGCTTAAAAAGTTCTTTGATTCTGGCCCTCCCTGGTGGCGCAGCAGGTTAAAGCGCAGCACTGAGAAACTAAAGCCACTTCCGCATGAGTTCGATTCCCGCCTGCCCTGGAGGTGACCACATGGCGTGGCAGACCTCTCCTGACCCGCCCACTGCTCCCCTCAGCAGTGTACTTAGTCGATCTGCCTGTTCTGCTCCCCACTCTGTCTATGGTGAAACCTCTCACCGCCCCTGAGCCTCTGGCCTGTACCCCAGTTCTGTATGCACAAATAAATCTTTAAAAAAAAAAAAAAAAGTTCTTTGATTCTAGCAGACCCACGATCACCTGTGTATTGAAAGCTGCATTTTAAGTGCCCAACCTGCTTTCTACTTCAACTCCTAGGACACTAGAAGCCATATCTTCTTGTGTCTAGAAGGCCCTTAGTCTTCAGACAAAAAGTTTAAGAGAATTTTCCATGGACTTTTAATAGAAAAAATGAACAAATGATCTACTCAAATAACCCTCTAACAAACTCAAAATCCATTAAATCATTGCTGTGCATTCAAAGTCCCTTTTAAATTCCTTTGTAATAATAAAAAGACGAGTTTCATGATTTCAGAATTATATATTTTAAGATTCTTTACAAAAACTTAGAAAAGGTGAAAACAAAGAAAATTGGATGAAATAGTGATTATGCAGGGCAAAAAACATAAATCAAAAATTATAGTAAGAAATATAAATAAGGTATTATATTCATAAAGCAAAAAAAGATAAAATATATTTAAAAAGCAACTTATATAACTTGTAAAAGCAAAAAATGAATATACAATCAAAAATTTGAAGGATAAAGTTGAAGAATTCTTCCAGAAAGTAGAATAGAGGTGGAAAATTGAAATTAAAAAAAAGAGAGAATACTAATGGGCCAGATCAGAAGGTTCAGTTTTCATATAAAGGAGTTCTGGAAAGAGAACAGAAGAAATCACAGGTGAAATGATTCAAGAAAGTTTCCAATAACTGAAAAGACCACAGAGTGCCCAGAAAATGGACAGAGCAAACACATAAAAAAAAATTGTTGTGCAATTTAAGAATATTAAAACCAAGAAGAAAATTCTACAATTTTTGGAGTTTGTTGTTAATAATTTATAATAAAAGAATAAAGAGTTAACACAGCTTTAAAAGTCTCAACAACAGGTCTGGAAGTAATAAGTTATCAAAACATTGAAGGGAGATAATTACTAACCTAAAAGTTCAGGTCTAAATAATCAATTTAAATAAGAATTGAATAAAAACATTTTCAGATTTGCAAGATCTCAAGTCTTTTACATTTGGACCTTTGTGAAGCTATCCTCCCCAAAAGTATATAGTTTGGGAAATCAATAAATCTTATTAACAAAAAGATGCACCAAATTTAGAACAAAATCCCAGATATAAAACATAGGAAATATGAAATTCAATGCATAAAATATATAAGATAAAGGAAATATGAAATTCAATGCATAAAAGAGGACAAGGAAATCCCTGAGTCAAACTGTTCCATCTGTGAGATATGAGGAAGTTTGCCCAGCTTCACTGAGAGATACACCTGTGAAGGCTGACACATGAGAGCGCTCACCTGACCCATACATACCTGGCTGCCAGTCAAACTGAAGACACTCCTTTACCTTATCATAGGATTCTTCTCCGGTAGCATCAAGGAGGAGGAGGGTGACAAAGGTAAACTTGGAAGCAGTGCTTCACCTTTGGGAACTAAGTGTTGCCAGGACACACGGATGATCTTGTTTATGGACTTTGGGCAGTTTTTATTCAGTCCCAAAGTCACAGAGATCTTACTGGTCCTGCATCCTATCCACAGTGATCCTGACTGAATCGCTTCTTACAACGCTAGATTCATATCTATTGCGCTTTTAAAAAGACAACCTTTTACTTTGAAAATACGTTCACAGACGGTAAAACCATTTTTTTTTTAAGTATGGGATTAATTAAGACCAAAGATTGAGCAGAGGTTAACTTGCTGGGGGGCAAAACGGGGGAAACCCAAAGGAGATGTATAGGGCACTGGTACTTTTCTATTTCTATCCTGGAATAAAATGAAATGTCTGATTTATTTTGGTTTATATACTTTATTATTATACTCTTTATGTATTTGTAATTTAATCCTTTAATGACTCTTCTATACTTCTTTCAGATAATGAAATTGATATCCTATACTTCTTTCAGATAATGAAATTGATATCCAACAACCAATTAAATGATAATCAAGTGGAAATCAAAACTAAATATAACTCTTCAGTGATCGTTTCCAGGTAATTTTTTTGAGTGTATTCTTCCAGAAAATAAAAATACGTTAGGATTCTGCATTAAACAATTTTCTACTTGACGCTCCCTTGTGATACAACAGGTAAAAGTGCAGCACTATGAAACTATCTGCAACCACTGCAGCACAAATTTGATCCCTGGCCAGGGAGGTGACTCACATGGCACAGCAGAACCCTCCTATCTCACACACTCCTCCCTTCAGCAGTGTATTTCAGTAGATATGCCAGTTCTGCTCCCCGTTCCCTTGATGAAATCTCTCACCTCCTGCACCTCTGTCCTGTATTCCAGTGGTTGTTCGCATAAATAAATAAATAAATCTTCTCCTGGGCAACAGACCCCAAACTCCTACAGATATTACATCCCTTTCTAATCTTATCAACTGAGCTATAACAGTAACCCTGGCTTGAACGCTTAATTTCAGCCCTGAAAAGAAACTGATTGAGGTAAGTATGAAACTACCCAAATATATGAAAACTTTTAACTTCCTGACTGTTTTCTTCTAAAGATCAATGGAAAATACAAAAAAAGGAGACAATGACAAAAAGGATGTGTGCAGTGAGTTAAGGATGCAAAGTGTTCACACACATCACTACTTTAACTCTTTAGCTCCCTGTGAGTGTTGCTGGTTAATGCCAGCAATGTGAAGAAAGCCAGTCTCTGAGCAGCAGAAGGCCAGTGAGTCAGACAGGCCTCAAATAACCAGGTCTCAGCTTCCAGACTTCAAGCATCTTCTATGACAACACTGTCCCCTAAGACAGAAGCACAGTAAAGACAGGGAGATGCTGCAGTAAGTGGGTTCTGAGACCTCACAAGCCTTTCTGCCCAGGCTGGGCAGCTGGCTTCTCTGTCTTTGTTTACCTTCTTCTCTACATTTTCTTCTTCTTTTTCACCATTTCAAATATGATCAACAAAAGGATCTAGAACTATTAAAAAAGAAACATTTAAAAAGGAAATGAGGGCCCTCCCTGCTGGCGCAGCGGGTTAAAGCACAGCATTAAGAAGCTAAAGCCACTTCCGCATGAGTTCGATCCCCGCCTGTCCCAGAGGTGACCACATGGCGTGGCAGACCTCTCCTGACCTACCCACTGCTCCCCTCAACAATGTACTTCGTCGATCTGCCTGTTCCGCTCCCTGCTCTGTCTCTGGTGAATCCTATCACCCTCCACATCTCTGGCCTGTACCCCAGTTCTGTATGAATAAATAAATAAATCTTAAAAGAAAAAAAAAAGGAAATGAAACATAAATGATCTTTTCAAACATATCTACTGAAAAGAACTGTAAAAAATAACTAAATTTAAGAACCAGGCAACTCCTCAGCCTTTAGAAGGAGTGTCGTCAGAACTTCCAAATGAAACCAAGGAAAGCCTCTCCCTTCAACTAAGTCCTTGCAACTAAGTCCTTGCAATTTAAAGGGTGGTTTGTCTGTGAAGCAAATGAATGTTCAAAAATATCCTCTAACCCTTCACCCCTGAACAAATTAAAAAAAAAAAGAGCTTTAAAAGTTTCAGCTTTAGTTTCCCTTGGCCATAGAAGGGGAAGAAGTGCAGGACAAGAGACAGTCAGCTAATGGAAGCCAAGAGTGAAAACCTGGAGATACAGGTATTTGACTGTTTTTGCCTTTTATTAGTCTTACTGACCCAATTGACTTAGTTTTTAGAAATCAGGAAACATTTGAGAGTGTCTCTCTGTTGGTCCATTCCCATCCATACCTCTCCACATGCTTTTCTTGCCAGCACATGACCCAAACTCAGATAAGCCTCCTTCCCTTTGGAGAACAACTGGAGTCAACCAACTAAAGACTTTGGAAGGAATGACTAAGTAAATTGTACATTTTTAGAAAGAGAAGGTCAACATGAAGGGGGTGGGAGAAAATGGGGTAGGTGATAGGCAAAATTAAACTGCATTAGATGTGACATTTACCTGTTGAGAATTATTTTTTTTTAGATTTATTTTTTTAAGATTTATATATTTATGTATACAAGAACTGGGGTACAGGCCAGATGTGGAGGGCGGTGAGAGGATTCACCAGAGACAAAGTGGGGAGCAGAATAGACAGATCTACTGAAATACACTGCTGAGGGGAGCAGTGGTCGAGTCAGGAGAGGTCTGCTATGTCATGTGGGTCACCTCCTTGGCCGGAGATTGAAATTGTGCGGCAAGTGGCTGTAATAGCTTCATAGTGCTGTGCTTTAGCCCATTGTGTCACCAAGGAGGATTCTGTTGAGAATTATTTTTAAAAGGAATTTCCTCAGTTGATGGAAAAGATGGACAATAAGGTGTTGGGCAGGAGTACAAGAAATAGAATATGTGATAAGAGACCAGGAGAGATTCCTTGGTAAAAATCAAATCCTTCCCACTGCCACCCATCCTCAGACAGTCCTAACTAGGCATGCTCTTAGTTACTGTAATTTCAAAGACAGTACATATTAGGTGCATTTTGAAGCAGACAAGGGAAAGAAGAGAAGTGAAGGAGGAAGGGAAAGAGGACAGCAGAAGACAAGGCAGGGCCAGCTCTGTGATTCCCCAGGATGTCAGCTATTCCCATTTGATGGCTGAGGTCATCTTCACTGGTTCTTTCACCTCTGCCGCTCATGTGTGTAATCTCTGTACTGTAGGGTCAGCAAGCCGAGGGGAGGGTCTTTGTTGCAGCACCCCTCTGGGCACAGATTGGAAGAGTCAGTGAGAAGTCCAACCTAGAGCAAGTGTGAGGATTAGCTATGTCTCTGATGGGTGCCTTTTCTGATTACCATGTTTACATATAGGATTTTTGTGAGAATTGAAAATTAAAATATAAAATATTCCTATTGCATTGTCTAGTACATATGAGGCACTGAAAATTAAAGTGGTGTTTTGTTTAACTTAAAGCAGGAGCCTTTTGCTATCCTTTGCATGGACAATGGCACAGACTTCCAGTACACAGTGAGCATGGGATCATTAGCTAGGTCTTTTACTGGTGTGTATAGACCACTGTCAGAGTCTAGCCAAACTGAATTCTTGCCCAAGTATCACACCCAATTGCAATTATATCCTGTCAGGGGCTTTGAACCTCTAAAAAGTGGACAAGAATTTGTATTTCATTTATAAATCCTGAGTGAAGACAATTGAGATCTTTTTTTTTCCCCTTTGGTAAATGAAAGATATTTTCAGAGATAATAATCCCCAACCTGAAGAAGTCACAGGAGGAAGGAATATCACCCAGAAGTCCCCAGAAGGCTCTTTTTTTGTGACAAGACAGGAAAGATGTGTCTTAGGGGAAAACAACAGGCTCAAAACAAGCAAAAGTCACTCTGAGAGAACGTGCAGGTCAACTGAAGCACCCAAGACCAAATGCTAGCCAAACATTTAGCCAACATCATGTTCTTTCACTCTGTGAGCTATATGCTATAGCTCTTTCATTGACTCTAAATGTCAGGAACTGCTGGAGAAAGATTTGTTTTCTCCAATTCTGTCAATCTTTCAGTAACTGTTTTACATGTTGTGGCTCTGAGAAAAGAAGCTCCAGAACCCCAAAACAGATGAGGGAAAAGAAGAGCAACATTTTCTCGAATAGAAATATAATTTCTCAGGAGACTTTCTTATATGACTTGAATATTTTATGGCTTCTACCTAGAAGTTGGTTTAGTCAGATTTAATATAAGAAAACTAACCATAAAACTCCCTTTATGTTAGGATAATTTTTTTAAAGATTTAACTATTTATGAATACAAAAGCTGGGGTACGGGGCAGAGTTTGGTGAGAAGATTCACCAGAGACAGAGTGGGGAACAGAACAGGCAGACTGACTAAAATACACTGCTGAGGGGAGCAGCAGGCAAGACAGCAGGCAACCCATGTGGGTCACCTCCCTGGCCAGGGATGGAACTCATGCTTCAGTGGCTGTAGATAGCTTCAAAGTGTTGTGCTTAAACACATTGTGCCACCAGGAAGGTCCTCATTTTCTTTTATATACATGATACTTGGGGTAACCGGTGGCTGAAGGTAAACGTCTATTGCAGTGGTGACCCCTGGCAGGGTTTGCTGGTGAAGAAAGATAGCCCCAAGAAAAATACTAAAAGTGGGGTGGAGCAATGAATAAGTGATATAAGTGACTGCAAAACGGGTCACTAGACACAGTCTGCATTTTGAGTCAGTGTTTTAGGATTTAGTTTTGGATTTCAGCATTTGGCATCAGCAGGTTTGGGATTCACAGTGTGAATCTTCCTGAAGGCTATTGTGGCCTGACCAAGAAGCAAAGACGTGGGAGCCAGATGTCCTACTGAGCTGTGTGAGTATGCTCATCATTCAGCTGTTGTAACTGCTACTTTAAAAAGAAAAGTTTAAAGGCTTTGCAAGTAGTCTAGTGACCAAAACTGTTTTCAGTTTTGGCTTCTGTTGTGGCCTGTCAGAGAAGGTGAAGACCAAGAGCCATGTGTCTTACTGAGAGGCATGAGTGTGGTTTATTGGGTCATTTTACTGCTGTAAACTGCTGTTTTAGAAGTCACTTGTCTGGTGGTTTGCTAGGGCATCTTGACAGCTCATGGAGCATCTGCTACTTTGCTTTCTGCTAACTTTGTGAGTCAGAACCTAGACTATAGTCTGGGTGCCTTATGTCTGCAGTGGCAATAAGACACCATCTTAGACATGTGGCCTACTCTTTGGGGGAGTTTCTCTGTGTCCTTAGTGATGGGAGGATGCCATGTTAACTCCTTTTGTACTTAACTGAGAAACACTGACTATGGCTTTGGGTGAGAGAAGGCCATTTTTGGCCTCAATAACACTTTGTTTTTTTCCTGACTTGTTAAGTAAATCTCTTTGCTATTTTTCCCTGAGCCTGAATAATCTTGTACTTGTGTGTGGGGGTGAAGAAACACAGACAGGGACCAGCAAGCTATCTGGGCAATGTCGTTGGCCAGTTTCAGTGCCCTTAGCTGATCTGTAGAACAAGCACAGCTAGCTGAAGGATCAAGAGGAGGGTGGAGAGGCAAAGTGGTGCAAATTTTCATGCAAGGTGGTATGAAGATCTGCAGTGGCTGTAACAAAGTATGGAAGTAAGCAAGAACCAAATATATTGGTTCAGGTTAGGACTCTGGGAAGTTACGGGCAAGGTGTGCTGCAGCCAGCATGGCCCAGGAAGACAGGTAGAGTGGCCACCAGCAAGCCAATAGAACACCACCATGATTTAAAACAAATTTAAAACAAAAAAAAACTTAATTTCACAGTGTCAAGAATAAAGCTCTTTATGCAAAGCAAAAGTGAAGAAAGTGACAAAAATTTGGACACCAGAATTTGGACACCAGAGTCACAAAGAACTGACTGAATAATGGAAACTGCTACCACAATCTGGCAGCCCACCATGGATAACTCTCCTTTACAGTCTCCTGAGCTGTCCCTCAATTACCATCTAGATGCTTGTAAAATACTATGAGATGTTTGATAATTATTATAATTATAAAAGTATATGACCTTACTAGAAAAATTAGCAAATCCAAATGGTTATCATGAAATTATTTAAATCATCTGTATCCTTAAATATGACCACCTTGAAATTTTTCTTTTAATTGTATTATTATTATTTTAAATGAGGTGAAGTTGATACATAACACTTTATGAGATTAAAAGATTTAGATTCACCACTCTTCAGATATCTATTCACACACAACACATGCAACATGCAACCCTCTAACACATGTTGGAAGGTACATTTAATTCTCTAACAGAGGTTACTGGGCCCTCCATGCTTTGTTCCATGCATACAACCTTCCCCTTTGGATAGCATCTGTTCTGGAGTCATAGTTATAGAATTCTTTTTTTTTTTTTTCTGTTCTTTTGTTCTGTTTCTCTATATCACACATAGGAGTGAAATCACTCAGTCCTTCTGACATATCTTGTTTAGCATCTCCCCTCCAGTTCCAAGGCAAGATTTCATTATTTTATAGCTAAGTAGTACTCCAATGTATATATACATATCATTTTTAATCCACTTATCTGTTCTTAAGTACTTAAGTTGTTTCCATGACTTGGTTATTGTAAATAGTGCTACAGTGAACATAGGAGTGCATATATCAGCTAGATACCCAGGAGTAAAATTGCTAGATAAGGGTAGATTTATTTTGAATATTTTAGGAAATCTCAATACTGTTGTCCATAGGGGTTAAACTATTTTATATTCCACCAAAAGTGTACTAGATTTCTTTTCCTCCACATTTTCATCAATGCTTGTTTTTTCTGTCTTTTTTATGGGCAATAACCATAAGTGTGAGGTGATCTCTTATTGTAGTTTTGGCTTGTATTCTCTGATAATTGCATTCTCTCCATAATGAGAATTTTCTAGTGTGTCTGTTGGCTATCAATATGTCTTCTTTGCAGAAGTGTAACTTTTCTGCTTATTTTTTTTCCATTGGACTGTTTGTTTTCTTGTTGCATGTGTTTGTAGATATTGAATACAAATTTCTTGTCAAATGTATAATAGGCAGATATATTCAATGTCATGTAGTGTTTGGTGACCTTTTCTTCTATGTTTTATGTTGTTTCTAGAAAGTATCATTTTGAGTTAGTTTTTGTGTATGATTTGAGATAATGGTCTAGTTTCTTTTCTTTTCTTTTCTACTTCTAAACTATGCAGTTTCCTAACAGTATTTTTTGAAGTGATGTTCCCCTATGCGTTGCATATTTATTACACATTTGTCATAAATGAACTGTTGTTTAACTGCTCTGGTTTCTCAATGTCTAAGACCTTTTGTGTTCCCATATGAATTTCAGTAATTTTTGCTCTGTAACTTTGAAGGATACTATAGAAACTATGATAGATGTTGTATTGTTTCTGCACATTGCTTTGGATGAGATGGTCATTAGATAAAATGAAAAAAATCAGAGACTGACTTTTCCAAAGATAACAACTTTAACCAAATAGTCTAGTCTTCATTTAAAAAGAAATTCTCAGGAGATACATCTTTATCTAAGTATAAACCATAATATTTTTGGTGCAGTTTTCAATACACTATGTTCTAGAAAACTGGAAGCATAAATGTGGAATAAAGTAATATCAATGTTAACACCTCTAATACCTAGGAAAAAAATTTTCAGGAAAAAGATACTACAATTCTGAATCAAAATTAGTCCTATGGTGTTATAAATTATAGCAAACAGCACACAGTTAAATAAAACCAGATCTACTTGAAGACACCATGAACCAGTATCAGCTCAAACAACAGAAAAAATCAAGCCAATAATCCTTGAAATAGTGGAGAAATTATATTCAGATTTGGAAATATACTAAAATGCTATACCACATAATCAGTTATTCATAGTCTCAAAAGACATCACTTCCAAAAGGTAAAGTGATTCAATCAATGTTATTCCTTAGTGATTCAATAATACAAAAAATTTTCCAATTGTAAAAGACATCATTGCATCACTACGCAGTGTGGAAAATTAAACATGAACCAATTATTACATGAGATGGTAGAAGATGAGCTTCTACTATAAAGGTATAAGTAAAGACCCATACAAAGATAAAGGATAATGAAATGATTTTGGTTGGGGGGGGGAGGGAAAAAAGTGACATTAACGATTTAGGCTTTGAACTATAGGATAAAACTCAGGAAATTGGAAATGTGACCAGGTGGACTCTGTTACTGAGGCCATAAACAGATTGAGATGGCACCTACCCAACACAGGAACACTCTGTAACTACAAAATACTGCATCGACTTCACCAGAGCTGGGTCACTGGGCTGCCACATGTGAGTGAGGAGCTTTGATGACTTATGCCCACAATAATCCTGTACTCACAAAAACACTCCAGGGAAAGACATGTTTGCTGAATGCCCGGTTATCCTATGGACTGACAGAAGCCAAGTAGTTATTGAGAATAGAAGAGTCACACATTCCCCCCTATTTAACTAACTGCATATGATAAAAACAGAAAAGAGGGCCCTCCCTGGTGGCGCAGTGGGTTAAAGCACAGCACTAAGAAGCTGAAGCCACTTCCGCATGAGTTCGAGCACTGAGAAGCTGAAGCCACTTCCGCATGAGTTCGATTCCCGCCTGCCTAGGAGGTGACCACATGGTGCGGCAGACCTCTCCTGACCCGCCCGCTGCTCCCCTCAGCAGTTACTTGGTCGATCTGCCTGTTCTGCTCCCCTCTCTGTCTCTGGTGAAGCCTCACAACCCGTGAGCTTCTGGCCTGTACCCCAGTTCTGTATGCGAAAATAAATAAATCTTAAAAAAAAAAAAAAAACAGAAAAGATTTGTACTACATGCACTTTTAAATGTGAAAAGAGGACACGATTAAGATTTGATTCTAAATACCAAGGACATGAAATGGAAAGGTGAAAACTTTGATCCTAAGAGATAGTCTGAGACTTCTAGAGTGAGCATCTGAACAACGTGTAATAAAAGTTGCCAGCCAAGTATATTATATACCACAGACTCTCCTTTAGGTATGAGGATGAAATAAAGGCCTTCCCAGACAGCTGAAGCTGAAGGAGATTGCAAACACTAAACCTCCCCTTCAAGAAATGTTTAAAGCTGTTCACCTATTTAACTCAAAAAAGCAAAAGAAAATTCACCAAAAAAAATCTGAACAAGGAAATAAAATCAGAAAATTAAAGGCAAACTTGCAGTAGCAAATCTGCACACATCAATAAATACCTGACATGTAAATGTACTGAATTCACCATTCAAAAGCACTAATTGGATCCGAAAACAAAAACCAACTATCTGTCTCCAGGAGACCCATCAAACAACAAAAACACTCATAAGTTCAAAGAAAATGGTTGGAAAACAAATGGAACCAAAAAAAAAAAAAACCAGCCATACTTACATTTGATAAAATGAACTTCCAGCTAGAAGAGGTAACAGAGACAGAAATGGACATTATGTAACAATTAAAGGATCAATATATAAAGAAGATATAATGAATCAATAAAAAGGCATCAAACATTGAAACATATAAGGCAATTATAATCAAATCTGAAGACAGACATTAGCAGTAACACAATAGTATGAGGGGGCTTAAGTACCATACTCTCTGCATGGATCACATCAACCAGACATAAAATCAATAAGAAAACATTAGCCTTAATTAAGGAATTAGATCACATGACATTAAAAGATAATTATAGGATGCTGCATCCCAAAAAGCATTATTTTCAAATGCACATGGAACAATCTCCAGAATAGATCACATGTTGTATCACAAAATAAGTGTTAATAAATTCATGAGTAAAATCGTATCATCATTGATTACAATGTTATAAAACTAAAATAAAATATAAAAATAAATCAGAAAAACCACTAATGTGTGAAAACTGAATAAAATCCTACTAAAGGATTGTTGGGTTAATGATGAGATCAAAGAAGAAAATTTAAAAGTATCTAAAGATAAATGAAAATGGAGACACAATCTTCCAGAACAAAAATAGTAAGTGTAAGTGGTAAGTATAGAATAACACAGGCCTACTTTAAGAAATAAGAAAGAGTTCAACTAAATAATCTCACCTTTCACATTTAGGAGCTAAAATAAGTAAAACAAACAAAACCAAAACCAATAGCAGGGAGGAAATAATGAAAACAATTAGAGCAGACAGAAATGAAACAAAAATCAAAAAGAAGACCCAAAAGAGTGATGAAACAAAAATCTAGCAATTGGGAAAAGAAAACAAAATAGACAAACTTCTAACTAGATCTACAATGATAAAAGGAAGAACACTACTAAGTGGAATAGAAATGAAAGGGAACTTGTAGCACTCTGTTCAGAAATACAGAGGTTCATAAGAGACTTCAATAAAAGTTTGTATCTAAAAAGTTGAATGACTTAGAAGAAAAGGACAACTTCTAAGCAATACATGGCATTTTAAGATTGAATAAGAAAGAGAGAAATATCCTGAATAGGTCAATTATGAACAAGGAAATTAAGGCAATAATTGAAAATCACCTAAAAAAACAAAAGCCCTAAATGAGGTTTCATAAGAAGTCATATTAAGCTCTTAAAGATACACTAATTACTATGCTTCACAAAAACCTCAAAAAAATTAAGAGGGTTCTTCAAACATTATATAAGGTCAACATTACTCTGATATCATAAATATCACACAAAAAGAAAACTACAAACTAATATCCCTGATGAAGATAAATTCAAAAGAATCAAAAGGCCTTAACAAACTAAATCCACCAATGCAGTAAAAGAAGCATACATCACAATCAAGTGGGGGTTACCAGTGTAATAGGATGGTTTGACATCTGAAAATTAATCATTATAATGCACCATGTCAAGAAAAGAAAAATAAAATCATGTGATAAAATCAATAGGTACAGAGAAAGCATTTGATAAGATTCAGTGTTAATTTATAATAAAATCTCTGAAAAAAATGGGTGTAGATAGAACACAATACAAAATATACAAAATAATAAAAGCATAAATAACCTACAGCTAACATAATCAATGGTGATAACAAATTTGAATCTTTTCTGCTAAGATCTTGTAAAACTCAACAAAAAGAAAACAAATAACCCAATCAAAAATGTTCAGAAGTGCTAATTAGACACTTTTTAAGAAGGAGATATATATATTTGTCACCAGGCACATGAAAAAAAAAAAGTTCATCATCACTTATCTTTAGGTTATGCATATCAGAACCATGTGAGATACTACTCCTGATTTTACTTGAAAGCATGTGTGATGATAAGGAAGTCATTACTCTTCAAATGGTTACCAACAATCACCAGGAAACCCTAGAAATAGGTAAGCTTTATTTGATTGTAAGGATGGCAAAATATGTCCTCAAAGGCATACAACCATATCTGGAAGCAAATCCACAGGGTGGTAAAATTCAGCTGCAGAATTGTTGTTTTGATTTCCTAAAGGACATGTGATAACTCATTCAGAAATATAAATAGGTACAGGCTTCCTACTAAGCACTGTTTCATATCAATTGAGACTTTTTTATTAGCTCTATATTTTATCTTTTATCAATGACTTCTTTATTCTAAAAAGCCAGGATTTGAAGTGTGCATGACAATTTTCTTCTTGGTTAGGAACCACTCAATCTGTACTCGAAAGGCTCTTATGAATACAAATTCAGTTTATAACTCACCTCATCAGTACCCCAGGAACAATCAGAGCCCACAGCTGTTGTACTATGCCCATTTCCTCTGTGATCTGTAGACAGTGGAAGTCTCAACATTCTCATTCAAAACAGGGCATAATAGAAGGAAGGAAATAAAAATTAGAACAAAAATAAAATAGTTATGAAAAATATTTAGTCCAAAAGATCAATGCAACCAAAACTGGTTCTCTGAAAAAATGTCTTAGTTATATGCACAGTGGAAAAAAAAAAGGAGAAAATTCTAATAAATATAATCATAAATGAAGGAGAAATCAGAAACAGGATCACAACAGACTACTGTGAACATCCCTATACCCCCAAATTAGGTAATTCAGAAGTAAGAAGCATAACATCAAGAAGACAAATTATAAGTAAATAGAAATGGTAATCAAAAATCTCCCCCCAAAAGCAATTCCAGGGCCAGATAATTTCACTAATGAGTTCCACCAAACCCTCAGAGATGAGCTAATATTTCTCCTTCTCAAACTCTTAAAATAATATTGAGGAAAAGGAAACGATTCCAGACACATTTTATGAGACCAACTTTACTCTTATGCTGAAAGGAAACAACGTCCTGAAAAAAAAAAAAAAAAAGAAAACTGTCATCTAATTTCTCTAACGCAAAAGCAAATATACTCAATAAAATCTTATCAAACTTATTTCAACAATACATTAAAAAAATCATATATCAAGACCAAGCAGGATTTACTCAAGGATGGTTTAGTATCTGCTAATCAATCAATGTGATTCATCATATCAACAAAACAAAAGATAAAAACATGATGATGTCAGCAGATTTACAAAAGGTACTTGATAAGGTTCAACATCCATTTGCAATTTTAAAAACCCTTAAAATTAGGATAGAAGGAATATACTTCAATATGGGAAAGTGCATACATGACAAACCCACAGTTAACTTCATACTCAGTGATGAAAAACTGTACCACTAGCTCTAGTAAAAGACAGGAATGTTCATTTTCACTGTAAATTGTTAACATAGTATTAGAAGTCCTAACTTGAGCAATCAGGCAAAAGATATAAAAGAAATCCAAACTGGGAAAGAAGAAGTAAAACTATCATCATTTGCAGATGATATAATAATAAATACATAGAAAAGTACAAATATGCCTATTAAAAACTAATAGAAACAGTAAGTACATTCAACTGACAATCTAAAACAAATCAATATACAAAACTTGGTTTTCTTCCCGTATGAAAACAATGGGATAGAGGAGAAAATAAGCAAGAAAACACTGTGATTTGCAATCACAGAAAAAAGAAATACCTAGAAATAAAGTTAACAAAAAGCATAAAAACCTATACCATGAAAATTTTAAGATTGTGGAAGAAACACAAGACACAAAGAAATGGAAAGCTATATTATTCTTATGGATTGGAAGGATCAATGTGTAAATGGCCATCTTATTAAGTGATCTCATTAAATTCAATGCTGTCCATATCAAAATTTCAAAGAAATACTCCAAGGGGCTGAATAAACATTACTGAAACTGTGGAACAATTAAATCCCAAATAACCAATACAATTCTGACCTAAAAAGAATATGGTGGTATCACATTCTCTGGCTTTCAACTGTACTGCATATTAATCAAAAGAGTATATGAGATTGGAGTAAACGGACATAGACCAGTGAAACAGAACTGAGAATCCAGGAAAAAAAGCCCACATTTCTATGGAAATTTAACCTATGACAAAAAAGTCAAAAGAGAAATGAAATTTTCTTCAAATAATAGTGCTCAGAAAACTATTGATAGGTGGGTCATATGTGAAAGAATTAAATTAGACCAGTATCTCAAATGACGCAGAAAAATTAACTCATAATGGAATCAAGACTTTTTTACACATTATGAAACCATCAAACACATGAAAGGAAGCAAAATCACTTCAAGACATCAACTTCAGAAATCTTTTTTTTTTTTTTTGATATTATTTCTGAGATTTTTTTTTTAAAGATTTATTTATTTACTCATACAGAACTGGGGTACAGGCCAGAGATGCGGAGGGTGAGAGGATTCACCAGGAACAGAGTGGGGAGCAGAACAGGCAGATCGATGAAGTATACTGCTGAGGGGAGCATTGGGCGGGTCAGGAGAGGTCTGCCACGCCATGTGGATCTCCTCTGGGGCAAGCGGGGATCAAACTCATGCGGAAGTGGCTTAAGCTTCTTAGTACAGTGCTTTAACCCGCTGCGCCACCAGGGAGGGCCGACTTCAGAAATCTTTATGGTAGAAACTACAAGAGCAAAGGAAACAAAGCAAAAATTTAAAAATCAGACTATATCAAACTAAAAACTTTCTGCATTACAAAATATGTTATTGAATCTAAAAGAGAACCACTAAATGGGAGAAGATAGTTTCATATGATGCATCAGAGAATTTTTAATATCCAAGATCTACAAAGAATTAATGTAACTCAGTGAAAAGTAAACAAATAATACAACTTTTAAAAAATGGGCAGATAAACTACATCCTTCTGCAACAAAGAATACAGAAACGCTAATTCAAAGGGATATATACACTCCTGTATTCACTGCAACATTATTTACAGTAGCTACATTATAGAAATACCCTAAATATCCAGTGACAGGTAAGTAAATAAAGAAAATGTGGTATACACACACAATTCAATAGTACTTAGTAATTAATAAAATGTTGAAATCTTACCATTTTGTGACAACATGGATCTAACTAGAGGGGATTATGCTAGGCAAAGTAAGTCAGAAGTTTGTAAGACAGATACCTGATTATTTCTATTACATGTGAAATACAGAGAGCAAAACAAACAGACAAAACTAAACCAAAACAAACCAGAGAAATTTCACTGTAGAATTGAGGCTATCAGAGAGGTAGGATGGGAGTATGGAAAGCAAAATATAGAGGGTCCCTAACAGACTGCTATTGGACCTTTGGGGGTGGATTTTGAAGAGTGGCATACTTTGGAAGAGATATGAACCTATACCCCTAAATCAAGCATAATGTTGTAAACCAATGGCACCTCAATAAAATATAATACAATTAAAATAAGTAAAATTAAACAAAACAAAAATTAAACAAAGCATTAATTTTCATCAATGTAGATTTGAAATGGAGGGCTTTTGTTTCTTTTTTGTTTCTCATAAATTTTTCTCAGTCAGGAATGATTACTTACCAATTTAGGAATATCAGATTTTTTTCAAATAAATAAATAAAGGAATTACTGCCTTACTGTAATCAAAAGCCTGAATATTGGATGGAGGGCAGGAGGAAATGAGACTAGTTAAAAGCTCAGGACCAGCAACTTGACTGTCAGAGTAAATTCCAGCATTGATACTTCCTGGCAGTGTGACAGTAAACTCTGTAGCTCAGTTTCTTGACTTACAAAGTGGGAACAGTAATAATATAGCTTACAGGTGTCCATGAAGATTCAATGAGTTACGGTTTGCAAAGTGCTTAGAACTGCTCATGAAGCTTAAAGATAACAGATAACGTCTATGTAGAGTTTACTAATAAAAGTTTAATACACACTTACAATTTATCTTAGGCTATATCACCATCATCATCCCCTTCATTGTTTCCTCTCTCCTTAGCTAATTCTGTAACAGAGTGGTCCCTAGGAAAAAGGGAAGTTCCAGGCTCCCTGCCCCACCCAGAAGTGGAGCTGAGCAGAAAAAAAGAGAAGAGAAGAGAGAATGTAGCAGGATGGAGAAGGAGGAGGAGACCTAAGGAAGCCAAATGGAGCAGCAAGCATCTGAGGAAGAAACTGTGCTTGTTTCCTGACCCTGGACTGGTTAAGGCAGATGTGGGTGAGATACCTGTAGGAAGGTGACTATGGCAGTGTTATACTGATTTTGATTTTGCTCTCAGATTTGTCTGGCCATTTCTGACCCTTTTCCATGGGTCCTGGCCAGAAGGTGCTTTAGTCTTGTGGCAGCTTTCAGGCCTTGCTTTGGGCCAATCCCTTTTGGGTTGACTTTTGCCCACGAGGGGATGGGTAACTTCAGGTGTTTGATTTAGAAGTTATATTCTTTGTGTTCCGTATTGTATATTTACTGTATTAAAGTCCCTTTTCATTAAAGTTTTATATGTTTTGTCTTGTTGCGGCAGATGGCAGAACCCACTTAGAGCAGGCAGGTTTTTGGGCTTCAGGGGTGTCCCTCTCTCCCTGTTATCTAACAGAATTGGGGTGCCCTATAACAATTCTACACATAACAGTAAGTTATTTTCAACAATAAAAAATTATTTGTGGCTGAGAAATGAATGCTTTAGTGATGGGTGTGGTGTGATAGCATAAATCTGAAGAGGTGTGAACTTATACCACCAAATCATATAGTATTGTAAACCAGCATTACCTCAATAAAAAATACATTATTTACCTCCCTGGTAGCGCAGCGGGTTAAAGCACTGTACTAAGAAGCTTAAGCCACTTCCTCATGAGTTGGATTCCCGCCTGGCCCAGGTGACCACATGGCATGGCAAACCTTTCCTGACCGCCCGCTGCTCCCCTCAGCAGTGTACTTCCTTGATCTGCCTGTTCTGCTCCCCACTCTGTCCTTGGTGAATCTGTAACAGGTACAGGTTTCACGGACTCCACCCCCACTCCATGCTGGAACTCCAAATCCCATCAGTACCAAGAAGAAGCACGCAGGGACGTGAGGGCGGAGCTGAGCAGCCAGGTTGGGATAAAACCGGACATGTGGGCTCTTGGGCTGGCTTGGCCTGGTGGTTCGCAGCTGATCGTTTTGGTGCTCAATCGGTTTTCAGCGTGCCGGTGGAGTCCACGTCAGCAGAACTGGTAGGACATCCTAGTTAACCTGTGTTTCTCTCCCTCTTTCCCTGGGTTACCCCTTTACCTTTCTCCTTATAAATAAATCCATTATTTAACCTTTTGAAGTGTGTCCATAATACGATTGAATCGTAAGCGCATGGGTGAAGATCCACAGACAGGCAACCCAATTCACATTGGGGTGCCCTGTAACAAATCCTCTCACCCTCCGCATCTCTGGCCTTTACCCCAGTTCTGTATGAATAAATAAATAAATCTTTTAAAAAAATACATTAAAAGAAGAACTCTGTTGCATCGGGCAACACCACACTGATAAAGAAACAGGAATCGTGGAGCAGGCAACATAATGCATGATGCTGCCCAAGAGCAGGATCCTGGCCTTTTTATTGATACACTAGTCATACAGCATTAAATGTTAAGGGGAAGCAGGAAAGGAGATGGGGAAAGTAGAAGGAAAAGGGGTGGTAGAACTGCTATCTACTGTACTAAGGGTTAAAAGTTGAAGGCTTGGTATTGTAATTGAGATCCAACTTTAGTTCCCCAGGCAGTGATTCAATCTTATCAACAAGGCATCTTTTGATCAGCTTGGGGGGAGAGTCACTTGTTATACATCTGTTAATGTCCCCCCAAGGGTTCCCATTCATACCTTTTGATGTAGACCCCTGCCAGTATGATCTAGCTTTGTGCTCTTAGCTGATTTGAAAGGCAGCTTGTAGGGTCGGGCTCCTATGACCAGTTCTGATCTTGCTTTAATAATCCAGAACTGTAGGTAACAAAGTGGAGGCTGGATAGGATTGAACAGACCATTTAGGATTAGCAGACCCACAGAATTCAGTGAAGTTTGCATAAAGACAAAAGAAGCTATCCACTAGCTCAATAGTCTAGCTGGTAGAGTCCCATTGGAGTATAAATTCTAAATGTGGTAGCAATATATCTGTATATTGGAATGGAACTGAGTCAATAGATGTCATTTGATGTAAGCCTGGTTTCTCACTGATGGAGTGAGACTTTCTTTTTTTATGTTTTGATAGAAATTTAACCTAATCTCTGTAACAATTTGGGAGAACATAAACATTTCATCAATAGGCAGGTATGGACCCATGTGTAGCTTGATATAAAAATGACTATGTACAAAAATATTAGTTGGTTCATATATATATGTGTGTGTGTGTATACCTATATATGTTCATACATATATATTCATACATACACACAAACCCCAACACAGCCTAGTATACACACATATATATGCATGTTTTGTCAGTTGAGAAAATCTAGAAACACTGATACCTCAAAAGCAGCTAGAATATTTAGTATTTAGTTCTTGGTTGGCTAATATAATTTGCTAAAATTGTTATATTGGATTCCAGGGAACAATGGCAGATTCTGAGACTGGGACAGGAAACATGGAAGATAAACCTGTCACTTACTACAGTACCAGAAAAGTTAGAGAGTGCTTTAAAAAAAAAAAAAATGCAATAAGGGAATACCAAAGGGTGAACTGAAAGAACTTCCAATGTAATGGTATTATGAGTGGCACTTCTGAGAGGTTAAGTCTTGAAGATGGAGCTCTCAAAGTTGGGAGACTCAGAAGTCTCCTTTGCGCCTTTTGTCATGTGAGTGTACAGTGAGAAGACAAGTATCCAGGAACAAGTAGTCATCAGATAGTGAATTCGCTAGAGTCTGAATCTTGGATTTCCTAGGCTCCAGAAACACTAGAAAGCTATTTGTTGTTTAAGCCACCAGTCTGTGACATTCTGTTATAACATACTCAGTGTTTTAAGAAAATTACTTAGTGCATTGTTTATATACATAAATACAATATGGCAGCCTGAATGGGGCCTGGGACAGGTAGAGGACATTGAGAAAAAGCCAAGGGAATCTGAACAAGCTGGGAACCTGAGTTAGTTAATAATGTTTAGTTTATTAATAGGAGATAAATGTACCATCATATTGTAAGATGTCAATAGTTGGGGAAACTAGGTACAGGATATATAGGAACTCCTTTACAATATTTCTGTAAATCTAAAATTACTCTAAAAATAAAATTTAGGGCCCTCCCTGGTGGTGCAACAGGTTAAAGCACAGCACTAAGAAGCTAAAGCCACTTTAGCATGAATTCGAACACTGCCCACCCCTGAGGTGATCCACATGGCACAGCAGACCTCTCCTGACCCACCAGGTGCTCCCCTCAGCAGTGTACTTCATCAATCTGCCTGTTCTGCTCCCCACTCTGTCTCTGGTGAATCCTCTCACCGCCCCTGCACCTCTGGCCTATACCCCAGTTCTATATGCACAAATAAATCTTTAAAAAATATAAAATAGGGGCCCTCCCTGGTGGTGCAGCAGGTTAGGATGCAATACTGCAAGCTAGCTGCAGCCGCTACAGTGCAAGTTCGATCCCCAGCCCTGGAGGTGACCCACATGGTGTGGCAGACCTGCCCTGCATGCTGCTCCACTCAGCAGTGCACTTCATCAATATGCCTGTTCTGCTCCCCTCTCTGTCTCTGGTGAAGCCTCTTGTCATCCCCTGAACCTCTGGCTTGTACCCCAGTTCTGTATGAATAAATAAATTTAAAAATAAAATATTTTTTTAAAAAACGGTATCATCTCCTATCTTAAAAACCACCATTAATTTCTAGTTAGAATTTTCCCAAATGTTCATAAGGCCCTAACCAACATGGTCCCCAAAATTGTAAATTTCTACCCCAACCCACAGTTTTCTATGTCCTTCTGCACTGGTCCTGGAGGTCCATAAAACAGAAATTTGTGCTACTGCAATCTTCACATACTTTTCTCTTGCATGCTTTACCTCAGTTTCTCACAAAGATGTTAAATCAAACCAGATTGTCATGTTTTTATCAATAGAATCACCACGATATACTTAAGACAAATAAGTAGCTCCAAATTATGAGGTTCTAAAACAGAGGTGGGCCCCTGTGCCATATCGTTCAAGCCCTGGTCCACATCACTTTCATATCCTACAGTGTCAAGTGAGTGGATACTCTATCATTTTAGTCCCATTCCAACATGGTCTTTATGAAACTAGCTACAGTTACTTATTGTTGAGAAATACTTAAGAAGAGTATTGCCTTTTCCACAGTAATCAAACAAACATGCTTCAAGAGCATCTCTCTTCTCTACTTAGTGAAATGGAGAAATGCATGATCCCATATGTATGGTAACAGCAGAAGTGGTTTCTGCAAATTAATTTTTCTAGAACCAGCTGCCTGTGCTGCTTTTCCTGCTGCTGTCTAGGCCAATTTCCTTACCACTTTGTCTCCTTCGAAATAGAACTGCACTGGTTTTTTGTTTTTTTTTTTTTTTTTTTTTTGCAAAGCTTGCTTATTATTATAGATCCTCCACTATTCTTTTTTAAGTTATTACTATATAGCAAAGTCCACATGATTTCCATTTGTTTTCCAAAGAAAAAACTCCATAGTGAAAAATGATGCAAAATGTTCTCATTAGGATGCTCCCAGTTCCATAAAAGTGTAAGTTACCTCTTACTATCCAAATCATGTCAATCTCCCCAGTAAAACTGCCCAGGTTTCCAGTAAAGGCTTTAAACTTCTGTTTTCTTCTTCAGGAAACAGTAACTCTTCGAAGTTCCATATAGGATTTTTAAATATTTGCAAAACCTCCGATTTTCTACATGTGCACTCTTTGAGATTTTTCTTTTCTCTTTTTTTTCTAAATATTTATTTATCTTATGCATACAAGAAATGGGGTACAGTCCAGGGGTATGGGGGCAAGGGATGAGAAAATTCACCAGAGACAGAGTGGAGAGCAGAACAGGCAGATCGACTGAAGTACATTGCTGAGGAGAACAGCAGGAGTAGAGAAGTCTTCTGTGCCATGTAGATCACCTCCCTGGCTGGGGATTGAACTCATGCTATAGTGGCTGCAGATAACTTCATAGTGCTAAGACACAACACTTGTGCAACACAACACTTGTGCAACCAGGAAGAGCCATCTTTGAGATTTTTCTTGCTTCTAGTGAAAGTTATTTTCACCAATGGATTTCAATACCACTTGTATCACTCCAAAAATTCAGTAAAATTGATCCTTTAAAAAACATTCTTTACATGGCAATAAATAAGATATTAACACATTATTTAGCTCATCAACTTTATGTTACTATGTTTATAAACAAATGCTTTGAAGTCTACTTGTAGAGCAAACCATTATTTTAAGTGGTCTACAAATTATTAAAAATGTCAGCTTGCCCTTAGTTTCTTGCTTTTTCATATATACTAACATTCTGGAATAAGCTTTGTATAGTTTATTTATAAAGAAACCGAATACATGTGCAAATATCACCCTAGAATTACAGAAAATGGTTTCAAAAGGTTAAATAATTCACCATCAGTGTCAGTAAATACAGCTGCTAGATGAGAGAAGAATATCTAGACAAAGGAATGGGCAGTGAATTATGTAGTCTCAGGAGGTGCTAAACAAGAAAAAATTAGAACTACTTAAAATATACTTCAATTAACCAGGGGCTGAAACCATTAAATAATTGCAAATCCATGCCAACACTACCATCCTTAGAGAGAAAATGTTTTTCAATAACAACTATAGAAAAAAAGCAATGAGTTTTAGCTCATTCTAAAATAGCAATACATATCAAATTAAAAAGGAATACTATTTCAGTTAGTCACCTTTCCCACTAATGGTAAAATAAACCCTTTTTACACATTTAACTAAAAACAAAAGTACTTTGATGATGATTCTCTGGAATAATTGAGAAGAAAATTTTGTCAGTTAAGTATAGTGACAAAAGTCCAATTTATACTGATTAAACAATAAAGAGAATGTATTGATTTGTGTACTTGGAAAAATGTGGAAGTAAATATATTGCTTTGAGTTGGGCTTCCTCCAGGAGCTAAAATAATAATGCCAAAATGGACCTGGACTTCTCCCTCTTTCTTTCATGACTTCTTATATCAGGTTTGTCCTCCGGTAGTTTTAGTGACTGAGTGTTACAACTGTAACACTTTTTGTCTCACCTCCTCACACCATGTCATCCAGAACAAGAAACTACCAATAACTACCCCCTGAAAATAGAGCTGGAAAAAGAATAACCAATAAAATCAAGAACCATCAGAAGAAAGGAAATAAGAAAGATAAAAGCAGAAATAAATGAAATAAAAGTTAAAAAAACAACCCAAAAGATCAATTAAACCAAAAAATGATTTCAAGAAATAAAATAGGCAAACCTCTAGCCAAGCTCACAAATTAAAAAGGAGAAAGCACAAATAAATAGTATCATAAATGAAAGAGGAAAAATGAAAACGGTCACAGCAGAAGTAAAAAAAAAAAAAAATCAGATATTACAAAGAACAGTAATATGCAAAAAAAAATCAACAATCTATAAGAGATGGACAAGTTTCTAGAATTATACAATCATCCAAAGTTAGATAAAGAAGAAATAGAACACCTAAACAGACCAATTACAAGCAGTAAAATTGAAGTCATAATCAAAACAAAACAAAAGCCCAGGACCAGACAGCTTCACAAATAAATTCTACCAAATGTTCAAAAATGAACTTGTGCCTATCCTGGACAAATTCTTTCAAAAAATTAAGAATGAAGGAATATTATGTTTTATGAAGTCAATATTACACTAATACCAAAACCAAACAAAGACAACCCACAAAAGGAAAACTACAGGCCAATCTCTCTAATGAACAGTGATGCAAAAATCCTCTCTAAAACCCTAGCCAACAGACTCCAACAATGCATCAAAAAGATATTTTGCCACTATCTACTGGGATTTATTCCAAGGCCACAAGGATGGCTCACCATTTGAAATTAAATGAATATAATCCAATATACAAACAAAAAGAACAATAAAAACATATGATCATATCAATAGATGCTGAGAAAGCACTGAACAAAGTTCAGCATCCATTTATGATGAAAGACCTCAACATTCTTGGGATAGAAGGAACATACCCTAACATAGTAAAGGCCATACACACACAAAAAATAGCTAATATCCTCAGTGATGAAAACTGAAAGTCTTTCTCTTAAGGTCTGGAATAAGACAAGAATATCCACTCTAACTATTGCTTTTCAATATAATGACAGGAAGTTCTAGCCAGAGCAAAAAGGCAAGGAAAAGAAACTGTCACTATTTGTAGGCAATATGATGATAACAAGTGTTTTTGTTTTGTTTTGTTTTAAGCATCTAACTTAAAAGCTAGCTAAATCATAGATATTTCTTTTTCCTCTTTTTATTTGAGCAATGTGTTACTTTAACTGTTCAAAATTATGTGATGTGCCTTGTTTCTCATTGTAAGTTTTAAAATGTAAATAAGATGTGTTGAGTATGTTGAAAAATCAGTGTTGAAGTTTTTTTTTTTAAACAAAGAATATCTTATTTATGAAAATGTCTTAAAAGGAATTAATTTTAAGATCAATAAAAGAACAAGTTGTTAAATTCTTATTATGGACTTCTCATAATGAAATACAGAATATTCACCAAAAGCAATTCAGAGTTTCAATATTTTGACACTAAATTCACCCTCAAAATTCAGGACTGTATTGTTACCAATTATAAAATTTATTAGAACATTAATTATTATGTTATTAAACTTAATGCAAAATTTAAATGATAGCAATGTATCTGTTCAGAAATCTGTTCCTCCTACTATAAAACAAAACCACTAAAATTTCCAACCTATATTATTCTACTGGATACCTGAAAATGAATAATCTAATGGATAATCCACTAGAATGTAAACCTTCATGATAAGGCTTAGATAGGTGTATGTCTGCTCAGTTCACTGCTGTCATGCTAGCACCTGGCACTTACTACATCCTAATAATTTTTTGTGAAATGAATAACAAAGAGAATTTAAAAGATTTTGAAAAAGAGTACACTATGCTCAGAAAAACTACCACTGAGAATGTGCCAAAAACAAGAATATGGGCCCTCCCTGGTGGCTCAGCGGGTTAAAGCACAGCACTAAGAAACTAAAGCCGCTTCAGCATGAGTTTGATCACCACCTGCCCCGGGAACTGACCCACATGGCGCGGCAGACCTCTCCTGACCCGCCTGCTGCTCCCCTCAGTGTATTGCGTCTATCTGCCTGCTCTGCTCCCCACTCTTACTGGTGAATCCTCTCAGTGCTCCTGCACCTCTGGCCTGCACCCCAATTGCAAATAAATAAATCTTAAAAACAAACAAACAAGAATATATAGGGAAAAGGAGAAGTGATAGTCAATAAAGAGAAAGACATGGGGTCCAAGAAAGAATGGTAAGGAGGCACGGCAGGAAAATATGTACTTAAATTAGGTCTTCCCTCTGATAAAAGATCCTATTAAGAAGATAAGAGAATCAGAAAATTGATTCTGTAATAGAAAAACTGGCAGAAACTCTGGAAGAAATCAACAAATCTAATGATAATCACTAGTATTAAGGAGAATTGTAACTACTTTGCTAGAAATTCATTAATCAGAATTTTCTTTCAATGTTTAGCATTTAGAGGAAAAAGGTCAATTTGCTGGTACTGGGAAAGCAATCCAAAAAACATTACAGTAGTATTGTTGAAAAAAATTCATGAAATGTAATGTGATCCAATTTAGTAAGTGACCTTTTATACTTTAAATAAGTGTACAAAAATGTGTTAACTTCTGAGGCAGAAAAAAATGGAACAGCCAAGGGGAAAAGGAAAAGGAATCTTACTTCTCACAGGCTGCATCTTTCTGTGCTGGTTGACATATATACAAGCAGATTCTTCTTCTACTTCTGTGAAATGTAAAGAACAGATTTTTTTTTAGCACCATACATACAGAGAAAACAAATTCGCAAACTCAAGCCTCACATTTTAAGGTATCATAGGATATAAGGAATAGTAAAATCAAAACCATTTACATTAGTATTTTCTCATCTGTTATTTTAAAACATAAATCAAGATAATAAATTGGCATGCATTTCTTTTTTAATATAAAAGAAATTGGAGACACTTTGAAAATTAAGAAAAAAATCACATATGTTAACATGCCAGAGTGTTCACTTTTAACAGTCTGAAGCCTTTTTCTCTCTAATATGTGCCTTATAATATTTTAGGTAGTTTTATTGAAAGTGTTTCAAAAATGTATAACCTGCTTTTCATTATACGTATCTTTATATACTCTCATCTCTTATAAGTATCATCTTTAATCATTAGATTATATTCCATCACAAGACTATGTTATATTTGTTTAATTATTTCGCTACTATACTGATAATTTCCTATTTCATGTTAGACAGGTAAGTACTATGTTTCTTCATATGACATTTCCTACATTTTATATTATCAGAACAAATTCTCAGATGTAAAAATACTATAAATATGATTATTAACAAATATCTTAATGTTATCAATATAAACTGCAAAATTGCATTCCAAAAGAGTTGTGTCACTTTATAATGTCTCCCCAGATCATTCCTAGAATAACACATTCCCCAAGACAATATCCCAGGAATCCAGGAGGTAGTTAAGATTATGTTAAGGTATTTTGTATATTGTAGCTACATTGATTTTGTTTTACAAGTTTTGTCATATCTTTAATTTTGTTGTATTTCCTAATTAATCATTCTTAATGTAGCTATTCATTTTATTGTTATGTTAATCACTTTTCACACCTCATATTTATTATTTTAACTTACCATAATGTTTCCAGGAAAATAATGATATGTCATATACTGGGCCCTCCCTGGTGGCACAACGGGTTAAAGCACAGCACTGAAAGCTAAAGCCGCTTCCGCATGAGTTTGATTCCCGCCTGCCCCGGAGGTGACCCATGGCGTGGCAGACCTCTCCTGACCCGCCTGCTGCTCCCCTCAGCAGTGTACTTCATCTATCTGCTTGTTCTGCTCCCC
>NW_004567110.1:58367539-58381986 GCF_000260355.1 Condylura cristata | reverse complement strand
ATAAAATATTAAAAAAAAAAACCAACAGCACTTTAAATTATTTACCAAAGCCAAAATGCAAGTGGGGAGAACACAAAATCATCCATCCAAAGTGCTTCATGGAATTCCATCTAAGAGAAAATATGCTGAGAATCCAGGGAGGACAGTGGGTCAGGCACACACACACTCTTCTGTTCACTAGACGTGTAGCAGGTGATCTGAGATTGGTGCCTAAAAAGGGGTGAGGACAAAGTGGCCCTATTTTCACAAACTAATAAATAAACACATAAGATATAAAAATTATTTTTTAATATAGCCTTCTTCTAAAAATTCAGAAAAACCGTAATATGAAAATAAGCTACAGAAAAGGATCAAAACTAAATACCATACAAAAGTTTTACCAGGAAAAACAAAAAGGAGCAGAATAACACCTCAACACCCAAAGAAAGTCCACCAAAAACATAAACAATAAACAGATAAAATGGCAATCTACTGTTTCAAAGAAGACAAGACATTCATATTACAAGAACTCAGAACTGAAGTAATACAATTTAAGTAGGATAAAATTTTAAATAAACAGGATTATTCAAGAAGTAATGAGCTGAAAATATTGAAGTTTTAACCACCTGCAATGAATAAAAAATAAGAGGATTCAAGAGACAGAGACTGATCATGTCTCTTTCTTGAGATCTACTACACAGATAATAGAAGTTCTTGAAAAAGAAAGCTAAAGCATTGGGAGAGAAAATATATTAAAATCTACAATTCGGCCCTCCCTGGTGGCGCAGCGGGTTAAAGCACAGCACTGAGAATCTGAAGCCACTTCCGCATGAGTTCGATTCCCGCCTGCCGCCTGCCCCGGAGGAGACCACATGGCGAGCCAGACCTCTCCTGGCCCGCCCGCTGCTTCCCTCAGCAGTGTACTTCTTAGATCTGCCTGTTCTGCTCCCCGCTCTGTCTCTGGTGAAGCCTCTCACCGCCCCTGAGCCTCTGGCCTGTACCCCAGTTCTGTATGAATAAATAAATAAATCTTTAAAAAAAATAAAAAAAAATAAAAAAAAATAAAATAAAATAAAAAAAAAATCTACAATTCAGAATGCCTTCCTCAAATTACACCAAAAAAACAAAGGAAAAGCCCAACTGGAGCACGCTACATACCTGTGAGTATCAATCTAGAAGCAACCAAAACCAAGACATAGCCTAGCTTAATAGAATTTGTAAACACAATCCTTTGAGTAGCTAGAAAAAAAAGGATAAATGACCTACAAATGAAAAATAATTACTTTATATCAGATTTTGATGACAAGGCTTTATGACAGATTGCATTGATTTAGATTGCATTGAATTGGTAAGTTGCTTTGGGTAGGATAATCATTTTGACAAAATTGATTCTTCCCATTGATGAACAAAGTGAAATTACAAACTTAAATATTCAAATGAATAAAATGAACCAGAGTTATAACAATAACAATGACTTTTCTGCAAGCTATTTTTAATGTCTATTAAAGATATACATTCATTTCATAAGTTTTTAAACCTGACCTTTAAGTAAATTTTAGAATTGCATTGGGAATCTAACAAAAGTGAACTAGTATGCATTTTCATCTAATCAAAAATAACATCTCTCAGCCTTGTTTAAACCTGCTAGAGTGCACAGTTCTCTGTGTATACAGCATTCCAGTAAAAAGTTTTTGTAGCACAAAGGAGACTTGGGTAGAATAGTGGTGCTCACTCAGAGAAATCTTAATGTTATTACTTAAGGAAATGGAACAATGATTACTTAAATTCATATGGAACCACAAAAGACCTCAAATAAAGTCTGCGTTCTTTGTGGTATGTTGTCATGAAGTTTTTCCTTGGGGGAATGGAATAGTTGTCAGTTGATGATTAAACAGATATTTGCGTAAAATTCAGGAGACAGAAAATAACTCCCAAATAATAAGCCTTGTATGCATAATGGAGAATAGCTTCAATTCTTAATATGACAGTTTGTAACTCCAGCTTAACATTAACTTCTACTTCCACAAGATCTCAAGTTCAACTAAAGGTGAGAGTGTATCAGTTTTTCAAATGTTTTCTTAGCATTGAAAAAGGTACAGTCAGTGTATATGTGAATATCCTGAGTTTTTGAGAGTACGTTGAACCTTTTCAATCTTTTTTTAAAAAATTGCATTCTCCACTCTTTCCTTCTAAACTTTTTGCTTTTTTTTATTGTTTGCCCCAGTTATTATTTATTAGCTATCAACTTTGAAGATAAAACATTTCCTTTAATTTTTTTTTGGAAATGAATACTCTGATAGCATCTTTAGCATGTGTTATGTCTAAGTCAGGTACAAAAAAGAAAATCTTTTCAAGCAAGGACTTTCAGGATTCCTCAGATAATTGTAATTGTTTCAGTATGATATACTTTCTGTCTCCTCCATTGCCAATACTCCAGTGCTAGTAGACTGTCTTCTGTTGGCTTTGTTTTCACAAAGAGTACCGAAGTTCAAAACAGGGGAACAGACATACATGAGTTAAAGTGTTACAAAGTTTATTATTAATAAGATTTTTTTTCTCAAATAATCATTCCCCAGTTTGCTACAAACATTCCACTGAAACCAGTTTCATTCTGGCAATTTTTGTCAGCTTTTTTTTTTTTAAGATTTATTTATTTATGTTTACAGAACTGGGGTACAGGCCAGAGAGTGTGATGGGTGAGAAGATTCACCAGAGACAGAGTGGGGAGCAGAACAGGCAGATCCACTGAAATACACTGCTGAGGGGAGCAGAAGGTGGGCCAGAAGAGGCCGGCCACACCATGTGGATCAGCTCCCTGACCAGGAATTGAACTCATGCTGCAGTGGCTTCAGAGAACTTCATAATGTGGTGCTTTAACCTGTTGTACCACCAGGGAGAGTCCAATTTTGTCAACTTTGAATTGCTTTTTTGGAGGGTAGAATCTCAGAATTCCTTCACCATTTTTAATATCTGCCTCCCTGTATTTATTGAACCCCACTACTTACCATCCAACCTGTTTCTTCTTAAATCACAATCAAATCTTTTGCAAGACCACTCACACTCTCTGTCCCACTTGTCTTTCTCTCAAACAATGCACCTTCAGTCCTCTATCACCTGTCACTACTCTACTGAAATTCTTTTCTAGAGGCTAGTAATGATCTCCATATTAAAATTCATTCATTTGATCATTTTCTATCCTTAGTAGTCTCAATGTTATGTTTCTTTGTTACCTTTCTAAATATGCAACTCTTTGTATAGTGCCTGGCACATAGTAGGCACTCACTAATGTGTGCTAGGTAAGTAAATAAATGAAATATTTCTTATACACTTTTTGTTGTTCACTCTCACTGTGATGTAGACAGTTCCTTCTTGATCCATCCTTTTCTAGCCTGCAGATGCTCCTCAAGAGTCAGTGACAGTCTTCTTTTCTCACCCTCTATTATGTTTCTAAGTTATTTCACCAATTTTTAAGACTCCAGCAGTTCCTTATAAACTCACCCCATAAAAACTTAAACCACCATCTTCTTTAATAAAGTTCCTTTACCTTGTGTTCTTTTACAATGAATAGCACAATTACTTATCAGATGTATTAGCCAGAAATCTAGAATGCAATCTTTAGTCATATCCCTCTTCCCATTAATAATGCTTTTACTAAAACAATAGTAGAAATATTGTTAAAAGATATCAATTTTATTTCTTGAGACTATGCAGTCATTAATCATGAATATATGTTAGTAATTCAGACTAGCTTCCATTGAAATTCCTAGAAAGGTAAATGAAATTACATAAGAAGCATATTCTGAAAGAAAGTTCCCATTTTCCCTACTAGGAGGAGAAAGCATCTAAGTTCATATTGAAGACCTCTTAGACATCTCTGACTGGACAGAAATGTTTTCTGCAATTTCATGAACTAGAGGTAAATCTACTTTAAGAAAGAAGATGCATTTTGACCTTTCCAGAGAAAATAGCTAGCTGTTCTCTGTAAGAAACTTCTCTATGAAGAGGATAATGAAACCTTACCAGAGATGTTGCCTTTGCAGGTAATAAATAGAGGCTGGACATAAAATATATGATGCAGATTTTGATGAGACCAAATGATCATCTCACGACTCAATTTCCTGATGAAGTAAAGTCCTAGAAAAGCAGATTCTGTAAAATCCTATATTAAAGAAAGAAATGTAATATATTAAATTTATGTTAGTAATTCTCACTAAAATGTTTTATGTTAACATTACAATCCTTGAAGCTCTATTTCTGTAAACTTTTATATTCTATGTGTTATCAAATTGCATGGTTTAGAATGAGAGAAAAATAGGATGTTCTCCCTTCTTTACTGCCAGTTTGTTATATAAGTCACTGATTTTTTTCAAAGAAAATTCTCTAGCAGTTGCCTAGGAGATAAGAAAATACAGAACTTTTTTTGGACATAGTTGTGAATCTAACTCCAAGAATTCTGGCATGTCATACACAAATGATTAGATGATTTACTGCTACGCTCTCCCTAAGTTTATTACACACTTATGGATTTGTTATTAAGATTTTAGAAGCTTCTTCTGCACATTTTACTTGGATTTATTAAGAAACAACAACAATAAACATCAATAGTCTGCTAACAAATTGACCAAAGCATGGAAATGTCACAAAAAAAGTTAGCAACTTTAACAAGATTTAATAAGGGTTTATTGTAAATCTACTTTATTGTCTTTTGTTCTCAAAAATTATCTCACTAGAGTAAAAAGTTACCTTGAATTATCTTTTTTAGTACTAATTTAATAACTAAAGAAATATAGCCCCTTTGTGATTATTGAATATGAATCAAAAGGTTTCTGTCCTTTTTATCTGAGTGACATAGATTAGAAGATATGAGAATGGCCTAACAATTATGGGAGTTAAATTTTAATTTCCTAGGAGTTCTAAGTCTGCTTAAATGTGTGTCCTATTTCTTGCCTTTTTGTTAAACTAATATAAGTCACTTAACATGAGGGGTGAAAAATGAAGCCATTCTTCCCCAGGATCAAAGAGTTATTGGAAAGGAACTTCTGTAGACCACCAAGTTTGATTACTGTAATCTGACCACTCCAGAATATGACCAACATGTTTCATTTTTGAGAATTCTCCAGAGAGAATATCCAGTAGTTTTCCTCAGTAACTATATTGGCTTTCTGAGTTTGTTGCAACTAATTATGACAAATTTAGTAATGTGAAACAAAATTATATTTATTCTCTCACAGTTCTTGAATCAAGACAGTCTAAAATCAAGGTGTCAACAAGCCATACTCCCACTCAGGTGGCTCTAGGGGAGAATCATTTTTTGCTTCATACAACTTCCTTTCTGTGGTGTGGTCACATCTCTCCAATCTCTATTTCTTCAGTTACATTGTCATCTTCTCCTGTCTCTCCTTTATAAGGGTCCTCTAATAATCTAGGATAAAAAAACCCATCAACAACATTTTTTTCTCATCTATAAACTGAAATCACATTTGGTTGTTTTTTGTTTGCTTGATTGATTTTGCCATAGAAGGTAACATTTACAGGTTGCATTGATTCAAACATGGATATCTATGGATGTAATCCTTTAATGATTCACTAATATATTTGTCCAATTAAGATCCAGCTAGTATCAACTCTGTATAAAACATTGTACTAAACTTGGGAAGAGCTGTGAAATGGACAAATGTGGGCTTATGATGTGAAAAAATGAAATTTAAAATAGGCACAAATAGCAGATCAATGGTGAGGAGGTGATTTACAATTGTGAACTTCATCTTCTCTAAAATACTAGGGCTTTAAATAAGAGTTACCTGAAACACCCAGATGAAGGACTAGAGATTCCCAAGAAGACAGATAGGACAGAAGAACCTGAGCAAAATCCAAAGTACATCACATATCCCCAATTATTTTTACTACCTTCACTCCATCCTACATGCATTACAATATCATATATGGACAAGACCCAAGACTAGAGGGTAGAAAATCATGTATCAGGATGCAGAATCAACTTTCCATTTTATAGGAATTGAACTCTTATTTTCTGTCAACCTACTTATCTTTTGTTCTAATCACCTTTATTGTTACCTGTGTAGTAAGGCCAAAAGATTAGAAGACAAGTGTTACTGAAAAGTTTATTATATTCACCAATTCCAAGAGAGTAATCATGCACTAGAAGACGCCCAGACAAACTTCCAGGCAGGCCATGAAGCAGAATGAAAAATTGTGGGCAAAAGCCTTTATTGTGGCTTTCATAGAAAGAAATAGACAAGACAGGGCAAGCAGGGTAAGCTTGTTAATATGAATAATTTCCATGAACTTTAGCTCTTTAGGACCATCTGCCATCCTAGTAATCTAGATTCTAGCTAGAGCAAGTCACTTGTTGTACAGGGTCAGTGGAGGTTGTTGGGGCTAGGTTCTGGATTGGTTGATTTGTATTTGGAAAATAACCCATGGGGGGGGGAGTGTTCCAAGGTTGGAGAGAGGGGCAATGAAGATAAGCTTTCAAGGCAAGATGAATCAAGCAAATTATCAGGTTGCTCAGAACAAAGTATGTCCAGTATGTGAACACAAAGAAGATGTTAAAACATCAAGCTTACAGAAGATAGAAACGTGGATGACATATCTGCCTATCTGCCTACCAACCAAGGAATCGTCATCTATCTATCTATCTATCTATCTATCTATCTATCTATCTATCTATCTATCTATCTATCTATCTATCTGTTCTCTCTCTCTCTATATATATATATATGCACACACATACACATATATACACGTGTGTAAATATCTGCGAAGATGCAGCAAAATGTTTAGATACTATACAAATTTAAAATATATGTAGTTTTAAGAACATGTAACCCTTGGCCCGAATAATGCGCACATATCCACATTCCCTTTTGAAAAACACAAGAATGAAAATCTGAAGGGAAGCATCCAGTGTCTCGTCTATCACATTATCTCCTTCTCTTTGATGAGTTTCCACCTTTTAAAGCTATGTTGGAAAGAATATTCAACCATCTGATGGGCTGCTGTTTAATTATGAAAAACATTAGTCCCCAAAGTTATAACATCTTATTTGATTGACTACTTGATTTTGGATTTTATTATTATTTGGCTTGGAACATATTTTGAACAAAGTCTAAGCTTTTTTCTTCATTCTAGAATTCTTTGAATCTTACTTGCTCTATTTTAATCAATTTTACGAAAAGGCAGTATGTGCAACTCATCCTTTTTTTTCTATAGTTTTTCTTTCAGGCAAAAGTGCTGCTCTTTAAGATGGTGACATATTTCAAAATAGAAACGTCTCCCTGGTCTGAGGGGATAAAATAAGAGTGCTCTGTAGCCCCCAGATAATACCAAGGAGAGTGGGTTTTTACACATCTTTTAAAATCTTGCTGATATGAAATGTCTTGTAAATAACATGATGTGAAAACTGACATCTGTTAACCTTGAAAATCTGGTGTTGTAGGGCCTTGCCTTCTCAGCTTATCTTGTGGTTGTTCTAGAAGGGTGGATGGCACATGAGGACAACTTTTTCTTTAAAATATATAGAAAATAATATTTCTCTAATTAAAAAAAATTAACATGCTTTCTACAGAAAAATCTCTGAAAGTCAAACTTGCCAAGTTCCTAACTGCATGCCCTCAAACCCCAGTTAGTTACACCCCAACTATAGACTTTCCTCCATAATGAAACAGAGTGGCAACGCTCAGGGAGTTTTAGTTATCATGCAGTGAAGACAAACCTCCTCATCTGAGATGAGAATCTAAAACCTAGAAAATAAGAATTGACTTGGACAAAGTCATCTATATGTAAATTGCTTATTTTTAGTAAAAGTTTGTCTATTTTAGATTACATATTTGTAAGAAGCTGTGAAGTTTTTAATGTAATCCAATTTGTACAGCTTCTGATATTTTTCATGTTAACTCAAGTGTTTAATGCTATTTTATTCACTCAATTATATCATGTTGGCATGTGAATATAAGCTCATTTTAGCAGTAGCAAAAAATTCAGATTTACAAAGAAACAGGAAATTGCACATGATTTCCAGTTCCAGAATATACATTGGAACAGGATCAGTTTAATACTAAGAGTCAGAGTTAGTGCTTTAACCAAAGCTATAGTGCCCTATAAACTCAACGTGACATCAGATGGTCAGGCATTATCAGTAAGGAACTTGTGTAGGGCACAGAGATTCAAGGATGTGGCCCAGCTTTTCTCTTCTTTCCTGAGATCTGAGGGCAATTGTAAAAGAGAGGATCACATCAATAGAAATGGATTGACTCAGACAAATTGGAGAAGCTGGATGTTACAGCACAGAAAGGCCCAGAGGAAAAGTCAAAAGGCTGAACTTCCCCGCTCTTAATTGTGAATTTGGGTGAGCCAGATGCCTTGATGAGTCATATTTTCTTCCTAGGTTAAGCTAGAAGATTATAATTGGATCAATAGAATAATGCCTACTCTGCTGAAGAAAGGATGGGCTTCTGAGACTACCTCCCTCCCACAGCCAGTTTCAACAAGGATTTGAGTTATTTTATACTGGTTGTTACTCCCCTGGGTGTATGAGCCCTGTCAGTATCTCCACTAAAATCAAGAGCAAGCATGGAGCCCTCCCTGGGGGCACAATGGGTTAAAGCACAGCACTGGGGTACAGGCCAGAGCACAGCACTGCGAAGCTGGCTGCAGCCACTTCAGTGCAAGTGTGACCCCGGGCTAGGAGGTGACCCACAAGTTACAGCAGACCTCTTCTATCTTGCCCACTGCTCCCCTCAGCAGTGTACTTCATCAATCTGTCTGTTCTGCTCCCCACTCTGTCTCTGTGAATCCTCTCACCAACCCTGCTCCTCTGGCCTGTACCCCAGTTCTGTATGTATAAATAAATAAAACTTTAAAAAAAAATGACCTTGAGATGTGAACCTTCCAGAGACTTACACTGGAGAGAATTTGAAGGAGACTTACTGCATCTGTAAACTTCTTAAACTCCTAGCTGTAGGGAAGTGGAAACCATTCATCTTTCTGGATTATTCCATGCCACTTTCTACTTTATCCAGCCATTTATCTGAGATTCTTGCCCTTTGTCACTGGAGATCATTTACAACGTCTACCTATTCTTGGTCATTTTTCTGGCACATCACAGTGCTGTGGCAATGACCACAGTTAGCTCCTTTCTTAAGAGTTCTCTGTTTGTCTGTGCATCCACAGAAAGAAAACTCATAATAAGACATGATGGCAAGCTATATATATTTCCTGTGTAAAGATACATACACACACATATCCTGTATAAGTGATTTGTGAGACTAAAACTTTACTAAATAGGAGAAAAGCATTTACAATATTCAGTCAAGTTCACTCTAAACTAATTTTGTTCCAGCAGCAGAAACTGAGGAACACCTGGCTGAGGTGCTAGACAAAAGGAAGAAGCACAGAATAGTGGAGATGGAAAAGTGAGGAGACAAAGATGACATTTAGAGATCTTCTAAACTTTGAATATTAGAGTCCACTGAAAAGAAATGAAGGAAGACAGGGAGAGAGGGAGACAGATAGAGAAGGAACCACAGACAGAAAGACAGAGACAGAGGGGACAGAGGGGGATGAAAGGAAGGAAAAGAAGAAGGGAAAGGAAGGAGGGAGGAAGTGGGGAAAGAAAGAGTTAACCATAAAAATATAATGTCAGCAAGGAGAAAGCGAAATCTTCCAAAATAGCCAACTGAATATACTGCATATATTTATACATAGTCGTTGTCATTGACTTTTTGATAACCTGCTATTCTGGCGGCAAGTTGGGACTATGCACATTCTCACATAAAAGAAAAATGAGGGCAACTTCTCAACTACCAGCAGTTTCTCATGTCTTTTTGCCAATAAAATTACCAAGGCCAGGACTTAGTAATCTTTCCCATTAAAACAAAATGACTACATTATGTTTTTTGCCAAGATAGCATCTGTTTCTATGGAAATCTGAAAAACTGAATTTAATATCAGAAAGCATGGGTCTGGATCCACTTTTCTTTTCATGGCAACTGAAAGCAAACATCACAGGGTCTGGACACGTCTGGACCATTGTCTGACTAGAGAAAAACAATGACATATAATTGGATCTGGTAAAAGCATCAACTTTTTTGTTTAGGAAAATTATCAGTGTACATCATGCCAGTGGCCTTCATGTTGACATAAACAACAACATTCAAATGGAGAGGAGCAAGGTGCTATGGAGAGACCACGGTGGGATCAGAGTGGAACCATCTGTTCTTGGAATTGCAAGATATAGGTATATAATGTGGGACTTGTACAGATGCTACAAGACAGTACGTCAGGAGGAACTGATTGGACATGAAAGCCAGTGAGTGCAACAAAGATGAACAGGTAAGGGAAGGAAGGAAGAAATGGCCCAAACACCATGGGATTATATTGCCATACATGTGCATGAACTTGAACAAAGAACCAGCATCTTGAAGCTCAGTTTCCTCATGGGTGAATTGGAAGAAGAGCCATCTGTGCTTTACAATATATGGTACCTGCTTTGCCCATGACAATTTCAACAGTCATACTCCCTACCTGTCTCCCTAGAACAGGAGGTTGGGTGGGAGGCCTTGAGGTGCCCTTCAGGCTGTGAGATCTGATGCATCAGCACATGAGACTCATCTTTGCTTTATATACTTATTAGGCAAAAACCCTATAAACTATAGATATATTGGCATTTTTTTTAAAGATTTATTTATTTATGCATACAGAACTGAGGTACAGGCCAGAGGTGCAGGGCCAGTGAGAGGATTCACCAGAGACAGAGTGGGGAGCAGAACAGGCCAACTGACGAGGTACACTGCTGAGGGGAGCAGCGGGCAGCTCAGGAGAGGTCTGTCGCACCATGTGGATCACCTTCGGGTTGGGGAGCGAACTCTTGCCGAAGTGGCTTTTAGCTTCTTAGTGTTGTGCTTTAACCCGCTGTGCCACCAGGGAGGGCCCACATTGGCATTTTTTTTAAAGGAAAAGTCAATAATAAAAAAGTTGTTTCTTTCTAAACTATGGTAAGTCACAGAGAATAACATGAAGCTTGAAACATTGGAACCTAGAGGCAGCCCAAGATGGTTGAACAGTGGAACTGTACTTAGGTCTGAGATTCACTAGGTTGCCTGGGATGTGGCAATTTCCTGTGCCTTGCAGAGCCTCAGCTTCTTTCCTAGGAAACACTGGGGATGAAAAAGGGTGTCTCCTCCAAGCTTTAAAGCCTTTGAGGTATTTCTCTGACTTCTATACCTGAGCCTTAGTTCCCCACTAGTAAAAGAGAACAGGTCCTAGTACTTTGCTCCAGGGACTAGGTGAGTATTGTCTTGAGAAACCAGTGACAGTTAGAGCTGGGTGTTTGCACACCTTACTCTCTCACAGTTAATGCAGTTGCTGCTGAGCTGTAGTGGTGACAAACCCGCCCTGCATTTTCTGAGAAAGAGGGTGAGGAGCAGAAAAACAGAGTGGGTGGGCCTAGCTAAGCCAGTACCACAAGGAGACTGCTCCTTGGGCCTTCTTTTCCTACTTAATATGGGAAGTAAAAAAAATAAAAAATAAAAATCAGCCCTCTTTTGTTCAAGAGAACTCAAATGTAGCTCTTTTTAAATATAAGAGGCAGATATGTATGTATACATAGAAGTATTTTAGCACAAAAATATAAGTGATTTTTTAAAATCACAACAACTACATATATTTTCTCCAAAATTCAAATTCAAATCTCCTCCTGGGAATGAGAAATGACTGTGCAGCCCCCTGGGCCCTAACACCACCCTTGGGCTCCAGAGCAAGCTTTCTGCTCCCTTCCATAGTCTCAGCCACCAGGCTTCCACACTTTTTTTGCTTTAAAGGTTTATTTATTTGTGCATACAGAACTGGGGTACAGGCCAGAGGTGCAGGAGTGGTGAAAAGGATTTACCAGAGACAGACTGGGGAGCAGAACAGGCAGATCAAGGAAGTACACTGCTGAGGGGAGCAGCGGGCGGGCCAGGAGAGGTCTGCCGTGCCATGTGGGTCAGTTCCCGGGACAGGCGGGAATTGAACTCATGCTGCAGTGGCTTTAGCTTCTTAGTGCTGCGCCACCAGGAAGCACCCAGGGCTCCACTCTAAATGGGTTTTTTCCAGGGTGGTTTCCCCTTTTTGATATTTCCTTCTATTTACCAGATAAATTCCTCCTCTTTGTGACTCTCTATGACCTCCCAGGGCAGAAGGTGTAACTCTCTTCTCTGCCCAGGGTGCTTAGATCCTGTCTCTTTTATACTAATTGCTACAACTACTGCAACTTTGCATTATTATTTCTGCCTCCCCCAGTCATCTGTCACTGACCGGTAGTACCAACCTTTCTCCTTTTCGGTCCTAGTTCTGTAACACTGAAGACAGCAACATGTGTAGCGCTGCGTTACACTCAGCGGAAGATTTTGTACAAGACACACTAATAAAAGCTATTTGATATGGACTATGTGTCTCCAAAATTCATACTTTGAAGTGCTAACCTCAGAACTTCAATGTGACCTAATGTGGGAATAGAGTTGTAGATGTAATTACATAAGATAAAGTCATTATGGTGGCCCTTAACCCAGTGACAGATGTCCTTATAATGAGGGAAAATTTGGACATAGATCCACATAAAGGGAAAATACATAAGATGATAAAATCTGAGATTGGGGTGATGCCTCTATAAGCCATGAAACCCAGTGGTGCCAGCAAACCACTTCCTCACCACCCTTAGAAGGAACCAACCTGTGTCTCTCTTGCTTTTGATCCTATGGGTCCAGAACTGTGAAACAGAAAATATCTGTTGTATAAGCCCCTCAATCTGTGCTACTTAGTTATGTAGTCTGAGCCGACCCACACACTATTAATAAACAGCATGAAATGTCATAGGGATCTTAAGGGCACTTTGTTTTCTAAGTAACCATTGAAAAAAAAGATAAATTCTAAAGGATTTCTTTTCTCAATTTTAGACACATTCTTTGGAATAGTTTTATTCTGGATATTTAGGAAATATTTGTGGAAGACAAATGCATAAGCACAAGTTTTAGGGAATGTGAGCCTGGTTGCAGTAATGTAACTGCATAACAGCTCAGAACAGAAAAAACTGCAAGGACTCTGGTAACAACGTCAAGCTCATGGCTGGAGTGAAGGCTGAGTGTGGCTTGAGGGCTCACTGCTGCTCCGAAGCACTGCTGGGCAAACCTCCAAGCCACTCCTCCACTTGGTCTGGGCCACACCACCATGAGGGCTCCATCCTGGGGAAAGGCACCTCACCAGTAAGCAATCCTAGGATACGCCAGCAAATGTTGCCAGGTTCCTTAAGTCTTGACATCACCTTCACCATATTCTAGTAATTATATTCAAAGAAGGAGATTCATACTCCACTCTCCTGTGAGGTGTAGCTTGGGTCTGCAGGAAGTGAGGTGATGCTGTTTCTCTCAGAGAACACCCTCACACCCTCAGTGCTGTTTATTTCTTTCTGGATTGGAGGTCTATGGTAAGGGGACATGGTCAGGATCTTCCGCCCTCCCCTTCAGCGTTGACTATCGACACCTGTGGTCTTGAGCAGGAGCCTGAAGGTGGCACCTGGAGCAGAGTTGTGGGCCTGGGAAAGCGACACACCCAGAATGAGAGAGTGGGCATGTATAGCAACATCACAGGTCGCCAGCCCCTGCAATGGCAGCAGCACAAAGAAGCAGCACAGAACAGCAGAGGAGCACAGAAGGAGAGGCCAGAGGGGAGACTGTGAGATGATGCCAGAGAGGCCAGAAAGAGTAAAAATTTGCAGGGAGGAGGAGGCCTCCCAGCCTCCTGCCCACCCTGCCCCTCCCTCATGGCCAGCCATGAATCTGATTGCCACACTAAATATGCTGGCAAAGGCTTAATAAAAGCCTGGAAAAGGCCCCGAGGGCTCTAGGACTCTCCTTTACCCGTCTGCCTGAGTCATAGTGAAACAGGAAGTTTCCCAAGTCAGCTGCTTAGATTCTGCTACTTTCACAGGCCTGCTGCTTTGGGGGAGTCTGTTTCTTGGATTTTGCTGCTTGCTGGAATGGAAAAGCTGCTGGGTGTACTGCACTCTCTGTTGACAGGGGTAGCCCGTGGCTAGCCTGACCCCCTTCCTGAACAATAAAGAATGCTTATGCTGTGATGGATGGGATGACAAGTTTCCTTATGTAAACTGTATAAAACTTCACCATTCCTATAATTCGGGGCTCAGCTTTTTGGGACTGAGCCTGCCAGTGTGATAACAAAATCTTTCTCCACCTCTCTGTGTCTGACTTCTTTGGGAAATCGCTGTAACAACAGAAAACCCTATCAGTGCCTTGCTGGCACTACAGGGGGACAGTCCTATTTTATGGGGAATATTTAGAGTTTAAAAAAATAGAAGAGACAAATAACCTACAAAGGGAAACCAATCCGGATGACATCAGACTTCTCTGAAGAAACAATACGGGCAAGAAGAGAGTGGAGGGACATTCTCAACA
>NW_004567110.1:58328981-58362749 GCF_000260355.1 Condylura cristata | reverse complement strand
GCCCCTGCACCTGTGGCCTGTACCCCAGTTCTGTATGCATAAATAAATAAATCTTTTTTTTAAAAAAAAAGTATTCAGTGGCTAACCAATCCAAATCCAAGCTTTACATAAAGGAAATTTCTCATCTCATTTCAACCCACTTATATCTCATTCTTGATCATGCCTTTTTCAAAGTTTCAACCTTAAGGAATTATCACTGCATCAGAATCTTCCAGCCTTCGCCTCCAGGGGAGATGCTCCTATTCTAATTATACCATGTAATTACATATCCATCACCACTACCAAATCCTTATATTTTTGTTAACAGAGTATTATTTTGCCACATTTGTAGCACAGTGAGTACAATAGTGCCCTCTATAGTATTACTCAAAAAATGTTAGCTAAATCAGAGGTGGAATCAATTATTTGTTTCTGACACTGAAAGAGTAGAAATCTTAAATAGAAAAGGTAATTGATTTCACTACTGTCTCAAGGAAATGCTAACTTCCATGTCCTTAAAAATAACAACAGAAATAAATATCTTTTATTTTTCTGTGCCAAGCACAGATAGCCTAGAAATTTTCAAGTTCTCACTGTCCTTGAAAGGTTTAGTATCATATTTCCCTTGACTAATATAAATATCTCCTAATGTACCAGGTATGTATTGAGCACAATAATTGGACACTTTAGAAAAACTTATCTGGTTTTCCATTCTGCTAAATTATTATTTGGTACATTTATATTGCTAAATGCTTCTTGGTACCAAAATGCTTCCAAAAGACACTGATAGTCTTGGGATTAGCCTCTGAACTGGAATAACCTGGTTTATTATGTACAGTCAGTCAAAGACAGCTTGGTCTTTAAAATTTTTATCACTGGCTGAAGTTGCTCTGTTCAAATTGACCTCAGAGTTTATTTCCATTTAGGTTGAGTAGAAAAGACATATTAACCAGCTATGCGTGCCATTAGTCATGAGTGGAACTGTCTATAGCAGACCATGATGAATTGAACTGAGTTTATTAAATAGGAAAAAAAATAGAATGTGAAATCAAATCAAAGGTACTTCATAAGCAAGACAGGAACAGAAGTCCTACCAATGACTATTTCAGCACAGCATGCTAGCAACTAGTTTTAAGTCTGTGATTTGACCAACAGCTCTGAGCAGAACACGTGACTCAACATCTGACATGACTCTAGTGTGACATTGATCCTCAGGGCGATCACATTCAGTCCAAAGTAACAAGTCATACAAAGTTTCTCAGAAAAACTGCAAACACTTCCAATTGGGCTTTAAAAGAGACAGAGAAAGTGAAAAGAAAATTAACTTAAGGGCTTACCTAAAACTTAGGTTTCGAGGGTGTTTCTTTTAAATAAAATGTACCACTGATTATAAATCATAATGTTCTGAACTAGTATCAAAACATAGCTTTTCCAAAGGCATTGCTTTGCTTTAGCTTAATGCTAAATGAAAAGAATTAAAATGAACAATAATAATATCTTGAAGTTTCTTTTGAACATTTGAACAATATTTTAGTGAATGTTTCATTTATATAACAACTGATTCAACCTTGACATTACTATTGAAATCAATTTTGAATATTCTTTTCTTTTTCTTTTCTATATGTAAAAGCTATATCATCATTAAGCTAGATTTATTTTGAATCTATGAGATCTGACCAAATTATGCTCTCCAACATCACAGTAAGTATAGCTCATATATAATGGTTTGTGTAATGTTGACAGAAGTTAGATAGATGATAGATAAATAGATAGATAGATAGATAGATAGATAGATAGATAGATAGATAGATAGATAGATAGATAGATAGATAGATAGATAGAACCTAAGATTTGACTTTATCAAATCAATGTCATCATTGGTAATCATGAGAAATTAAAACAAAGGTTGACTTTCTTATTCTCTACTTAGATGCACAGGAAATGTGGTATTCTCGACTAGGGGCAACTTAGAATCCTTTCTAATAAGATAGACACTGTAATAAACACCTAACTCTTAGAGATTATCCATGTTAATAATGAGAAAACACTTAGAAATAGGCAAAATGCAAATCACAAGAAAACATAATTCTATTGGACTGTCCCCTGGAGTAAATTTCTTGCTGGTTTTCACACTTGTCTTTTCATCTTTTCAATATCAACTTAAATGTCACCCCCAGCAACTTCTACCCTGATTCCCCAACCTCTTTAACTCTGTATTGTTTGTGTCACACTCCAGGATTTTGCTTGTTGGTGGATTACTGTCTGCCTCTGGGTTTCCTTACCAGAACTCCCCACCAGAGCAAGGACCATTTGGTTCCAAGATGTTAAAATAATGACTTTAACACCAAAGTCTGCCCATAAATATTTGCTGGATGGTTAAATATATGTACCTACTAAATAGATGATGTTGAAAAAGAGATTTCTTTTGTTCAAGAAGCCCTGGGCTTATTGAACATTCAATAAATGTTGAATACTTACACCCAAGACTAGTCTAGTCTTAAGGATAGGTTAGTACACAAAATAGAAAGCTAAAATTCCTTTTCTCATAGAGCTTGTGTCTTACTGTAGAGAGAGAGGCAATAAATCAACACAAGTAAAGTGTTTTTGGAACATAAGTGCTCTGGAAGAACAGGGAAACAGTACAAGGGAGATTGGGTGTCAAGATGAAGAATTGAAGTCCATTTTAAATGGACTTAATGCGCTCATTTTCACATCTTCTTTTAACTTTCCAGAGAATCTTCAAAATTAGCTCATTTGAATCTCACAGTAACTTTGTTTTTATGCTCATGAAAGATTGAATAGTATGATTAGAGAAGCCTCCTGCATGTTCTTCTCTTTGTCCTTAAACATTATATATATTTGGTGGAAATATCTTTCCCAAACTCAGTTTTCATTTGTAAAGTGAAAGAATTAAACTTGACTCTAAAATCCTTCCATTCCTAGAAATATTTTTTTTTTAAAGATTTATTTATTTATATAGAACCGGGGTACAGGCCAGAGATGCGGAGGGTGAGAGGATTCACCAAAGACAGAGTGGGGAGCAGAACAGGCAGATCGACGAAGTACACTGCTGAGGGGAGCAGCGGGCGGGCCAGGAGAGGTCTGCCACGCCATGTGGTCACCTCCGGGGCAGGCAGGAATCGAACTCATGCGGAAGCGGCTTTAGATTCTCAGTGCTGTGCTTTAACCCACTGCGCCACCAGGGAGGGCCATTCCTAGAAATATTTTAATAATAACATTGAAATTTACTTGAATCCTTTGATGATAGAAACCAAGAAACACTCTCTACCCGGACTGTTTGTATTAGAAATACCTTAATTAAAAGAATCTTCCTCCCCATGTGGCTTATGTAAGATGCAGAGATACCTCCCCTTTGACAAGGCCAAATACAGAAGGCCCCATCTTTATCGCATAGCTGATTTACTGGATACCTGCTTCCACTGATAAATCAGTGGGAAAAAAAAGATTTGTTAATCAAAATTTCAATAAGATATCCTCTTTCCCCCAACTCCTTTAATGAATGATGCAGAGCAAATGGAATGACCACGCATAAAAGAAAAACTTAGATCATTCTCTAACTCTGTACACAAAAATAAATTCCAAATGGTTGAAGGATTTATATGTAAGATCTGCAATAATAAAATATACAGAAGTAAACACTGGGGCTATGCTCCATGACATGGTTGATAAAGATGATTTTGGAATTCAACCTTTATGGAAAAGAAATAAAAGCGAAGATAAACAATTGGGATTACCTCGTAGGTAAAAAGTTTTTTCATAGCAATACATATGATATATATATGAATATGGAAATGGTATCCAAATAAGTATGGGAAACATATTCATACAATATATAACTATCAAGGTTAATATCAAAGATACATAAAATGTTCATACTATTCAACAACAGAAAATTAATAAATGAGTAGCAGATATAAAGAGACAATTTACCAAAGAGGAGTTCCAGAAAGAAGGTCAATAGATACATGAAAACATGTTCATCATCGTTTCCAAAAAGAGAAATGCAGTTTAAAACCACCATGAGCTACTGTTACAGAGCAGGAAAAGGGACACCCCAAACTTTTAAATCTGTGCATGCTAAATAGGTTTTGCCATCCGCCACTTCAAGACAAAACACACTCTAGTGCGTACAGCCTTTAACGGAAAGGAACTTTAATACAATAAGTGTGTGAAAAGGACAAGACAAAGAATACAGTTTCTACATCAAGCACCTGAAGCTACCCATCCTCTCATGGGTAAATGCCCAGCCAAACAGTGTTGGTCCAAAGCAGGGCCACAGAGGCCTAAAAGCCTGACACAATTCTAAGGCACCTACTGGTGTAGTCCATAGGAAAGGGAAGATAAAGCCCAGCACGTCTGGAACAGAAGAAGCAAAATCAAAATAAAAGTTACCATTGTTGGGCCCTCCCTGGTGACACGGGGTGTTGCTTGTCAGCACTATGAAGCTATCTGCTGTCACCTTCGCTCAAGCTTGAGCCCTGGCCAGGGAGTTGACCTGCATGATGCAGCAGACCTCTCCTGTCTCACCCACTGCTCCCCTCAGCAGTGTATTTCAGTAAACCTGCCTGTTCTGCTCCCCACTCTGTCACTGGTGAATCCTCTCACCCCTCACACTGCTGGCCTATACCCCAATTCTTGTATGCATAAATAAATAAATTTTTTAAATAGTTGCCATAGTTAACCGCCCCAAGGGTCTCTCACCCACCTCTGTTTCAACCAGTCCAGGACCAAAAAGAAAGCGCACCTTCTCCACATTTCTCTCTGCTCCAGACGCCTTTTCAAGTCTTCTCCTTGCTTTCCATCTTTCTTTCTTCCTTGTTCCAGTTTCCTCTCTAACTTCCTCCCTGTTCAGTTCCACATGTCCTTGGGTGGGGAGGAGCAGAGAACTTGGAATCTTTCCTTCTCCTGGAGAGCACAGCAGTACCACCTCAATCTGTGAGAATGGCTCATAGTTAAAAGATTCCCCAACAATTGCTGAAGAAGATGTGGAAAAAAAGAAACTCTATAATACTGTTGGTAGGAATATAAACTAGAATAACCATTATGGAAAGTGACCTCGATTCATCTTAAAAAATTGAAAATGGAAATGTTTTATGACCTAGCAATCCTACTCTTTGCCATCTATCCAAAGACCATCAATTCAAAAAGTCATCCATTCTATGATGTTTGTTGTAGCACTTTTTACAAGAACAAGGACATGGAAACAGTTTAAATGCCTATCAATATATAATTAGTTCAAGAACATATGGTATATCCATACTGTGGAGTATTATTTAGCCATAAGGAAAGAAGAAATGCAGCTATTTACAACAAAATGCAGAGAATTATGTGTAATGAAGCAAATCCAAAAGACAAAAAAACAAATATTGGTCATTTACATAGCAGACAATTAGACAAAGTCAAATACTAAAAGCACTGAACAATAATGAACATTGCAAGGGCTCTGAGGTTAAAGGAAGGGAGTTGGGAGCAAGTAAGGAAGAAAGAGCTAGAAAGACGATGTCAGAGGAAGAAAAAAAAAAAAACTCTGGAAATTCTTTTGATAATATGCTTCCCCGCCCCAGAAGAAATAAAAGATACTCTCCCCGAAGCCCCTGAATTTTGCCTCACCCTCAGCCTGAACTAACAGGACACCCACTGTAAAAATAGTTTGGCCTCGAAGAGAAAAACTTTCCCTGATCTACAGTCTTTTCTTGCTTCTCTATGATCCCACCTTTCCATGCCTGGCTCTTTTAGCCTTGCTTATTTCCTCTTACCTGTTACAATCATCCCTTTATTCTACCTCTCAATAATGCTCAAATAAATCCTCTCCCACGTTCTCATATATTTTCTATTTGACAGTAACATGGGCAAAACTGAGATTATTTGTGTCTGCACACTACCAGTCACATTTAAAAGAAATATCTGTCTGACATCTAAAAAAGACCTGAGGTGAAATTTAAGTGTTTACTGAAGTCTGCTGAAGAGATTTTGTATCAGCCTGTTCAGACCAAGCCACACAGAGGTAAAAAAAAAAAAAAAAATGCCTCCCAAATGCAGTGAACATGCCTGAAATGCTGGCTCATGTTAAGAGTGCACCCTAACTCAAATAGCAAACTGTATATAACCTTCACCCTAAGACCTAAGCTGATATGATGGCTTAGCAAGAGACAAGAAAGTCTATGTTCAAGCACATGTCATCTCTCACGACTTCCTCCCAGAAATAAAATGCAGCATTTTTAGTACTTAGTTTATTGCCCAAAATAGTCACCTGGTATCAAGGTACCCACCAGCAGGGGCACAGCAGGAAGGGGAGTTAACACTGGAGAAGAGTGTATCTGTCATCTGCAACACAAGTCAAAATGGGCATTCACACTGCAAAGACACAGAACAAATACCTTCAAATCTTCACCAGACTCTCTCCCCAGATCTCACACAATGGTCTCTTCCAATTAATTAATATTCTTTCTTCTGTCTCCTATTTTCTTAGGAAAATTGCTACCTACCCTATGCAAAATCAGTCTTTTGCTTTACTTCAACACCTTCATTTGCATCTCCACCCCTTACTCCATCAGAAGAATTGAGACTAAACTCCAAAAGGGCCATGGGAGTCAAAAAATAAGACTCTGAGGCTGCCAAAAGAAGGGGGAAGGGGAGGATGGGAGCAGAGAACACTGTGCTACATGCCCATTGGACTTAGTAGAAATTCAACTACACACCCTGCAGAAAAGGAAAACGCATAGACAATGCCAGGGGTTGCCTATTTCACCTAAAACCATAAAACTTGCCCCAGAACCAGTAGGTCTCATTTTCCATGTACTTCTTAAAGTCTAAGTTTCTGGACTGTGATTCTATTACTTGAAGATCTCTCTTCTATCAAAATCCTCTTTAAATATGAAGCAATTCCATCACATGCTAAACTGAAAGAAAGAGAAAAGCCCATGAGTTAGGATCATCTGTGAGATAAAATCTATCCTCATCAGCTCCTTCCTCAGGAACTTTCAAGGGCAATATTGCTGACATGAGATTTTGGTTAACAGTATATGCAGATTTTAGAACCTAAGCTCTCAGTGAGTATATATAATACCTGAAATTTCTTATTTTATTTTATTTATATTAGTCTTCATTTTGTATGTTTTTTCATCTCAGTTGTAATCCCTGTGGACTTCCCACCACCACTTCACACATATGCCATAACCATAGTCCCACGTGCTCATCCCACCCTCTTTTTGATTTTGTTCCCCTCTCCTCCCCCTTAGAATGTCTTTTGTTGGTCCTCCCTGGTGGTGCAGCGGGTTAAAGCACTGCACTGAGAAGCTAAAGCCACTTCCGCATGAGTTCGATTCCCACCTGCCCCGGAGGTGACCACATGGCGTGGCAGACCTCTCCTGGCCAGCCCGCTGCTCCCCTCAGCAGTGTACTTTGTTGATCTGCCTGTTCTGCTCCCCACTCTGTCTCTGGTGAAGCCACTCACCACCCCTGAGCCTCTGGCCTGTACCAATAAATAAATGCACAAATAAATAAATATTTTTAAAAAATGTCTTTTGTTATAAATGCTAGTTGATCTTTCTTTCTTTATTGCTATTACTATATGTGTGTGTGTGTGTGTGTGTGTTTTTCTTCTTCTGATCCCTTACACTCCTGCTATGAGTGAACTCATCAGTATGTTTCTTTTTCTTTCTGGCTCATTTCACTAAGCATGATCTTTTTCAGTTCCATCCATGTTGCTGCAAATTGCATGAGTTTATCTTTGTTATCACTGAGTAATATTCCATTAGTATATATGTACCACATCTTCTTAATCCAGTCATCTATTTTTAGGTATTTGGGTTGATTACATATCTTCCCTATTGTACATAGATCAGCAATAAATATAGGAGTGCAGGTGTCCTTTTGAATTATTATTTTTGTGCCCTTTGGGTATATACCTAGAAATGAAATTGCTGGATCTTATGGAAGTGCCATTTTTATCAGTTTGAGAAATCGACAATTCTTCATAGTGGTTGTACCAGTTTGCATTCCCATCAGCAGTATAGGAGAGTTCCTTTTAAATGTTGACAAGAGTGCAGAGGTAAGTAAAGTGAAATTTCTATTTTTCTATCTCTAAATACACAAAATATACAAATAAGTTTGGGGTTTTATTTTAGTTTGGATTGAATTTGGAGGGTTTTATTGTATCAAATGGGCCTGAATGTGGCATCTGAGAGAGGCCATTACTCTCCAAAGTAGCAAAAGCTGGCACAATTGGAGGCTCATGTCTGCCAATCAAGAGGGAGAGGTCATAAGTTAAGATGCTGTAACTGAGGGGCATTCCATTGTGTATATTCCACATCTTCTCCACGCATCTATCTCTGGGCACTTAAGCAATTTCCAGATCTCAGCTATTGTAAATAATCTTGGAATAAACATAGGGGTACATTATCCTTTAGCACCATGTTTTCATGTTCTCTGTTGACTTGTTTGACAGAGGATATTATACTAGGTGAAATAAACTAGACAAAGAAAAAGACTATGATTTAATTCATGTGGGATAAAAAGAAACACAAATAGTGAATATACAAAATAGAACATACACTACTAACTACAAAAAACAGATTGGAGGTTACCCGAGTGAACGGGGTTTGAGGACTGAGTGAAGTAGGCAAAAAGGTTAATTGTATGGGGAGGAAGGGAATGTAGACTTTTGGTATAATCCATGAAATCAGGGTTACAGAGGTATAATTGCAATGTTGTATTCTTGAAACATACACTGTTATAAACCAGTGTTCCTTCAATAAAAATATATTTCATAAGATATGCAACCACTAACGGCAAGCTACAGTTGCTTTAAATTCAAAGCATAAAATAAAAGTCACAAAGCCAGTGCTCTGAGTTGCAGACGTGGTTTGCTCTCAGCAGCTTTCACCATAGCAACCACATCGTGACATGTTCCACTGCCTCACTGTGGGGCAGCCATTTGTTTATGTGCAGATGGCTTATGATTCTCCCAGCACCTTGATAGGACAGTAACCTGGCAGTGTCACACACAAAGCATATATGCATTACCGGAGACCTGCAGATGAACATTTGCACTGAATTCTATAGCTCATGAATTATTTCATGAGGTATGACACTAAAGCTGTGCCAAGGCAGGTTTTTTTTCTACTCGTTTCAATATTGTAGCCCCAGTAACTAGAACTAAAGCCAATATATGTATAGTGGCTCTATACAAATGTTTTGGATGAATTCTCATCATAATCATTTGAGACAGCATCCCCACTTTGAAGTTTAGGACATAAAGCTTTGGGGAACTTCATGCAACTTGTTCGAGATGATTGTAGAAAATAAGAACAAGTGTGGAGGGATGTTGGTGTGTCACTTTGGATTATATGGTATCTAGGTGCCTGAGAAACATGCAGCTGAACATAGCAGCATCTCCTGTATCCAGATGGAGTATTCTTTCCCACCAACTCCTAAAATACTTTTAATATCACTACCCCATTTTAGGTAATTCACACTTACTGTCCAGTTTTACTAGCTTTAACCCTATATTAGGCAATTAACACTTACTGTCTTGTTTTACTAGATTTAACTTGACCTCTGTGTTGATTTTATTTTTCTAACAAGTTTGTAAACTTGGTGATCAAGTATTAGTATGAAATTCTTTTAATGACTTTATTGAGCCTATAGAACATAAAGGCTCACACACATAGCAGAGGCTTAATCCCAGAAGTTTATCCAAAATTCTTTTTTCCTGGGCACATAACTAATATCTTTCCTAATCTCCATGAAGTTAAATGCAATCAGGTGATTGGGTTCTGGATAAAATATGGGCAGAAGGGACTTTACAGGCTCTAGCCATTTTACTCTCTTTCACTTTCTCCATGTCTTCCTTCACCATCTCCAGGGCTAAACCTCAAGTCCTTTAAGTCCTTAACACAACGCAAGACTAAAAGAGCCCAGCCTCACCCTACATATCTTGACTCTCCCTACACTGTGACATGAAGAAAAATAAATCTTGACTAAAAGAGCCCAGCCTCACCCTACATATACTTGACTCTCCCTACACTGTGACATGAAGAAAAATAAATCTTTCTTTATCAAGTCAGTGAGATTTGGGGTTTATTTGTAGCAGCAGCTAGCCTTTCTTAACTAACACAATTATATAACTAATAAAGTATCACATCTGGGTTTCTTTATCTTGTGATTACAGGGTAAGTACTCTTTCCCATCAGTTATTAGGAAAAGTTTAAATTAAATCAAAACACAACTATTATACAATTGGAGCAGAAAGAACTCGACATAAGAATCTTGACATAGTAACACAGCTCTTTTTCAATAGCCTTCTAAATTCCATCAGAAGATAGGTACCTGGATTGTTTTTTGTCTCTCACTAGATCAATTAACACAACTACATATTTGTTGTGTACCAATTCCAATCTATTATTTGGAATAATTCCAAGTTTACATATTTGGAGAAAATATGCCTTCAAGGAGAAATACTCTTAGATTTAGACAATAAAAACTTTAACTAAAGTATCAAAATTAAATTATTGTATTTTCTAAAATAAAATCTTTTATTTACCTCCACCAGTAGAGGATTAAATCTCCTTCCATTTGCAAGTTGTTGTTCTCTATTTAGCATAAAGATTTTAGCTCTGTGTAACAGCATCATAGTTGATGCTCTGTCCATAAGTTTTATTATCAGTAAAAACTAGGAATGTGTGTGAAAAAGGAAAACATCTCAATCACTAAGAACAGAAAAGAATTCTCTTTGCCACTTGATAGCTCTATCAGGAAAGAGGCCGTTAAGAGTGTAAGTGCCAAGGTCTATATCATTTTGACATCTTAGCTACAGATGGTACCGCCACTAACAGTAAAGGCACCAGAAGTGCCCCTTTTGTCTGCTGCCACTGCTACTCTGAAAAAAAAAAAAAAAAAAAAAGTCAAGACAATGAAGGTTGGGTCAGAGTCTCATCATTCCCTAAAAGCAAGAAAATACTCAAAATTGCTCAAAACTACTCCCTGATTTCCACAACTCCACAGGCTGACCATACCATTTCCTAGTTGGGAACATCTCCCAGGAGGGTATCAGCTAGGTGCATCTCCAAGGGAACAGCTTTCTGAATTTTTATTTCAACTTCTTTGCATATTCATCACACTATCCCTTAAGACATAGATCCACAAAAGTAGGGACTCTATCTGCTTATTTTTAACATGTGAACAGTGCTAGCTAGATAATATATTTTGAGCAAATCAGATTATACAAGCATGAAATTGTTTCATCAATCTTCAGTGTTCTGGCTCTAAGTTGAAATGGCCTCTTTAGAACTCATTTGGCACTCTTGATTTTAGTTCTAGATGCTGTTATTTCACAACTATTTAGAACAACTATGTATCTTTCAGGATCCATCACCTCTTTAGATAATTAAAATCCACTGCTCCATTTCAACATGCTGCCAAGTTTTGAAAGTTTCAGACAAAGATACTGACTATTAGAAGGGAATGGAAAAGAAAGCTCAATAAGTCCTTATTATTTTATAACATTGCAAGGGTATTTGTGAAATTTTACACATTATACAACCCAGCTCATGTTGATGTATTCATAGAAGGACTGTTACCCTAAAACCCTAACATTTAGGCCTGATCAGGACAGGAGCAGAGGTTCTGGGTTAAGCTGATATTCTCATAAGCTTGGGACCGCTATTTTAGTACTGCTCACACCTAGGAGAGACTATTTTGAGTGACAAGAATTCTCTACCACATGATTTTAAAATAGAATTCTCGTATGAAATTCTAAGACAGATATCAGAAACTGAAGTATCAAATGGTTTTAGGGAAAGCAGCAGTTCCATTAAGCTCATTGTTCTTTTGTGCCTGTTTTTAATAGCACATTCAGTGTGACATTTCATTTTAAACTGTTTGGTACTGTCCAGATCCCAAAGGTTTTATAAGTATACAAGGGCTCCCACAGAGAGATTGAATATCCAGATCATATTCCCAGTTGGGTCAAAAACCTCAATTTTGAATGAATTTGTTCTTCATGTTCTCATCTGTCAGACTATATGCACGCTGCAGTAGACAAAGAAGAGGGTTGTTGGAGAATGAAAGATTCTCACCTACATATATGCAGGGCTCCAGAATTCCTCTTAAATTCTGAGAGTATCAGCATGGTCTATCAAAAAGCCTGCACCTTCCACGCAACAATTCTCCAACCAGGAGTCCACACTGACATAAGCAAAATGTAGTGTGGTGTAGACTTACATAATGTAGAAGATGTACTTCAAGTATTAATTAAAACACTAAAAATTGGAATTACTTAAATGTCAGTTGTCATAAGACAGGGTAAATAAATGATAGTCTACCTACATTCATTTATAGGAAGAACATGTTGACTATTTCATGGGAGAAAGGTTCTGGTGTGTATATATGTTTAGAGAGAGTTAGAGAGGTTCATGTGATCTCCTACAGAGAGATAGGAATGAAATTAATGGAATAAAATGTTTTCATTAATTAGACCCTATATTATCTAAATTATATAAAATATATAATTAATCTTTACACTAAAAATGTAAAAATTATGTATGTAACATATGTATATATTGATTTTTAACTTTAAAATTTTATATTATTTTAATATAGAGACAAATATGTGTAGATATTTTTAAGTATTTATATATGATATGTATATGTGTGTATATTCACACACACACACATACACACACCTATACATGTATTGTTGTTCATAGTCACTCCCAAGATAAACTTTCTGGAAGATGACATGAGCTGTCATGATAAAGACATGAAGAAAAAAGCCACAGTATCAAACTCATCCAGTGTAAATGAGCTAACATACCCCAGTAGAAGCCTACTATAATGTCAGATTAGCCAATAGTATCTTGCCCCTGCTTCTTTGCTAATTTATTAAATATGTAAAACCATAAAATGCCTTTTATCAGCAGAGAAAATTTACCTATTCTGGATTTCAAGAACAGCCTCAAAATTTTACATAAAAACAATTTCACATTGCTCTCATATCTCAAGACTGGAAAATCTGCACATACTAACAAATACAAAAGGAACTAAGTAATTTTTAGTCACAACCTCTAACCTCCATTCAAAATCAAATCTGAGCTTTGAGGTGAATAGGTTAGAACCTCAGGTGGAATTTTCATTACGGCAGAACTTCGTTCTCACCATTTTTAGCCTCAGTGACTCAATTTCCTCATGCCCTCCACAGAGCAGGAAAGCAGCTCCTGGATTTATGTGGCTCCTTCTCCTTTCAGAAATAAAAGTGTCACAGACTAAACAAAACTTTAGACTATTCATAGAGATTAAAATTGGAGAAACTGAGCAAATGCCCAGCAGATACAGAGAAGCATTATTACTATTTGCAGTACACCCTGTTTCTTATTGCCAGTGGGCATGTATACATATGCACGTATAAATAGGGCACACATGAAAGACTTATGAAACTATTATTAAGCTAGTTGCTAGTTTATCATCTTTTAAATAGTGCTATTTCAAGACATTTTTCATCTTTATCAGTCTGTAAATATAATTAACACCATTGTTTTTTAATAGCCATATAGCATAGGTAAATTGTAACTTATTTAACCAGTTCTTTATTGACTTACATTTAGGATATTTCCTATTTGTTTCTGTGATTTATTACAGTGTAATAGATCACACTATAGTAAGTTTCCTTGTGCCTGTACTTGCTTTTAAATTAGTTCATTATTCAGTTAATTAGGTCAGTAATTAGTTCAGAAATTAGTCATTTATTTTAGTTACTATAGTCAAGGTGTGGAAATGCATTTTTAATTTTTGTAATTCTAAGCTGTCCATTGGAAAAGATGGTTTATTTATATTCCCACAATTTTATTTGTATTCTTTTAGCAACTCTATGAATAAATTTAACTCTTCAATGGCATGTTTCTGTAGTACAAATAGAAAAACATATTTTGTGAACATACTGACTGGTAAACCTTCCATGTTTTTCAGTCATTTTCAATGTAATCTAAAGTTTATTTTCTTTACCTCAATTTCCACACCTCAGGCTATTTCCCATCTTATCCCACTACTTTAACTTCTTCCTGCAAGTACTGCATATTATTTTACACTAAACTTGATTATTAATTTTTAAAACATAATCATAAAACATATATCTACTCCATTCATATAACTCCATCAAGCATAAAAACAATAGAACTTTTATAAAACTATGGGATATACAGGCCCTCCCTGGTGGCGCAGCGGGTTAAAGCACTGCACTGAGAAGCTTAAGCCACTTCTGCATGAGTTCCATCCCCACCTGCCGCGAGGAGATCCACATGGCAAGGCAGACCTCTCCTGACCCGCCCACTGTTCCCCTCAGCAGTGTACCTCATCGATCTGCCTGTTCTGCTCCCCACTCTGTTCCTGGTGAATCCTCTCACCCTCCCACATCTCTGGCCTGTACCCCAGTTCTGTATAAATAAATAAAAACTTTTTAAAAAAACCTAAAAAAAAAAAACTATGGGATATACAATAGAAAGAAAAAATATACAATGAGACAGTGGAGAGTGAAAATAGACAACAAAAGCAATGGTCACACGATGAATGGCTTATAATATGTAAAAAATAGAGTGAGATTTTACACAAATGAAATAAAATTGGAAATACTTCAATGTAATTTTTAATGAAATTAGTATAAAACTAGTGGTATTCCTGTGGAAACCATCATGGATCAGAAAGAAAAATGGGATTGATTGTGTTACTTTTATTTTGTGTGGAGGAAAAGACAAAGCTGTTGCTCACACTGAGCCTGGGAGAATGGGATAAATACACTCTCCCTTCTGTGACCAATTCTTCCCTCCTATATCAGGGAACTCCTGTCCACATTGTCACTTTCTGCTCTACTGACTTGGTGAACACCTCTGTCTGAAAGAACTAGAAAAACATCTCAGTGAGGTATACATCAAGTCAAAATATTTCAACTGGATCCACAAAAGTTATCAATCTTAACATCTATTTGATAGCTCTGGCAATGCTACCTTTTTAATACTTTATTTAGCTTAAAATTCTCTTTGGGGGCTCTCCCTGGTGGTGCAACGGGTTAGGACGCAGCACTGCAAGCTGCTCTGTGCGAGTTCTATCACCGGCCGGGAGGTGATCCACATGGTGCAACAGACCTCTCCTGTCTCACCCACTACTCCCCTCAGCAGTGTACTTCCTTGATCTGCATGTTCTGCTCCCCATTCTGTCTCTGGTGAAGACTCTCACCACCCCTGCCCCTCTGGCTTGTACCCTAGTTCTGTATGAATAAATAAATAAATCTTTTGAAAAAATTCTCTTTGGATTGACTATTGTATTGGTTTTTTAGGGTTGCCCTAGTAAAGTACCTGGGGGGGGGGCAGCTTAAGCAATAGAAATTTAATTTCTTACAGTTCTGGAGGCTAGAAGCCTGAGGTCAGGATTTTGGCAGGTTTAGTTTCTCCGAAGGTCTCTCTCCTCTAGTGGAAATACTTTTCCCTGTGTCTTCACGTGGTCTTCCCTCTGTGTCTGCCTGTGTCCTGATCTCCTTCACTTGTAAAGACACTAGTCACTTCGGTTTAGGATCCATCCTAATTGTTTCATTTTAACTTAATTATCACTTTAAAATCTTCTATCCAAATACAGTCCTAATGGCGATGGCAGTGAATGAATAGTGGGTTTGAAACACTAAAGGGGAGGGTTCTGGTCTAGCTTAGGCTCTTACTGATGATGTCAGCTTGCGCAGGCTCCTTAGCCTTCCAGGTTCCAGGCTTCCTTGTAAGCTCCAGAAGGAGTGCTTCCCACTTGAGCGCTAATGTACGGTGGATGCGACACCAGCGTGAGGTCACCACTGCTCGTCTCAGAGAAGCCAGTGAAGCACAGACTCATCTACAAGGCTTTTTCTAAGGTTTATCATAGGATTCTAGACTTGAGAATCTGGCTGTTTAGCACTCTCAGGACCGGTCTGTGTTAGCTAGGCTCAGAGACTAATGCCTAGAAACCAGAAAAGATGCAGGACACAGTCTTTGCTGGACACACTCGCCCTGTGGGCCAGCTCCATGCAAAGAGAAAGGGCGTGAGGATGACATGTGTCTGTTCAAGTAAGAACAAGGGAATATTGCAGGCACCTAAATGGAAAATTCCTTGGTACTGGTCTCTTGATTCACTTTTACTCAATGCACTCGTGTTGTTTAAAGATGGACATATGTTCTGAGAGATGCATCATTAGGTGATTTCACAGTTGTACAAGCATCACAGAGTGTGATTATACAAACCCAGATGATGTAGCCCACTTCCTGGCTAAGCAATACCCAGGGAATACCATCATATGTACTGTCTACTGTTGACCAGAATATCATTATTTGATGCCTGATTATCTATGGATACTTCTGCTGAGAAAATAAAAATTTAATCCTCTAGTTAGAACAACTCCAATGAAAAGTGCCAAGACATGGTGATTAAATTCTGTCCCTCTTCTTATTATAGTAAATTTAATTAAAATTAAATAAAATATAAGTCAATTCCTCCATTATTCTAGTCACCTTTCAAGCGCTCAGTGCTGCATGTCACAGGTAGCTACCCTGTACAAGCTACCCTGCACTTACTCTGATGAACATAGAAAATGTTCATCATCGCAGAATGTTCTATCAGGCACTGCTGCCAAAGCCTCTATAAGGCTTGACTTTCAGCTTCTCTTTTTGATATGCTGTTACGCATACCATGACAGCAAGCATATTAACACAGCCAACTATTGAGGATGTTATATTTTCTCAAGAGATATCTTTATTATTCATGTGTTAAATTATTGCATGGACAATACTGAATTAAAAGTAATAATAGTCTGCACTTACATAGCATTTTGAAGTATTTCATATATGAAATTAATTCAACTGTTATAGCAATCCTATGGTATTATTAGTTTCAATTTCACCATTAAATGAATTGATGAAGTTAAATATCTCTCTACCACAGGCCTCACAGTTAGAAGCAGCTAGTTTGACCCAGAATGTCTGGCCATGGGGGATGCTGTCATTGGGCAAGAGCAGCAGCTGGTCTGCATTGCAGGGTCTTGTTTTGCTGAACTTATAGTCACCCTTAGACTCCTTGGCTGACTCCTAGACCTCTAAATCATATATAAGATTGTAAACCAATGTTACCTCAATAAAATATATGTAAATAAAGAAATTAATTCACTTGAAAATGCAGTTTTGAGGCATTGTCTACTGTTCCTAAGAAAAAGATGTGCCTTAACAGTATACAAAAAGGTGTCTTTAAGCTGTTGCCTATTAAGATAGAGATATGCAGGTGTACGTGTTAGCCTCATTACTGAAGTTATTCTTTTAAAAAAAAAAAGATTTATTTATTTATTCGTACAGAACTGGGGTACAGGCCAGAGATGCGGAGGGTGAGAGGATTCACCAGAGACAGAGTGGGGCACAGAACAGGCAGATCAACCAAGTACACTGCTTAAGGGAGCAGTGGGCGGGCCAGGAGAGGTCTGCCTTGCCATGTGGATCTCCTCGGGGCAGGTGGGGATCGAACTCATGCAGAAGTGGCTTAATCTTCTTTGTGCTGTGCTTTAACCCGCTGCGCCACCAGGGAGGGCCAGAAGTTATTCTTGCTCCAAAACATTTTACACACATTCCCTTATGCAGCTACTAAAAACAGTCTTACATATGTAGTGAATATTTGTGTCATAATGTTTTTTGGTAGCTTGCAAACTTAAGGGTAGGAGGAACAAGGTGTAGGATATTTTTATTATCCCAATAGTGCCCATCTAGCACAAAGTCTTGCAGGTAGTTGCTGCATTAATCATGTAAAATGATGAAGGAGGGAGCTTCCGCATGAGTTCGATTCCCGCCTGCCCCGGAGGTGACCACATGGTGTGGCAGACCTCTCCTGACCCGCCCGCTGCTCCCCTCAGCAGTGTACTTTGTCGATCTGCCTGTTCTGCTCCCCACTCTGTCTCTGGTGAAGCCTCTCACCGCCCCGAGCCTCTGGCCTGTACCCCAGTTCTGTATGCATAAATAAATAAATATTTAAAAAAAAATGAAGGAGGGATGTACAGGTGAATGGATGGATGGACTGATGGCTTCCATCAGCCTTAGAGATGTAAAACGAAAGATAAACATATGAAAATGCAACCTAATTACTAGAATTCCAATCTGACATTTGCTACTAGAAAACATGAATTTTATTCTATATTGGTTTAAACTCTTAAGCTTAGTGACTTTCAGAGAATTTACAAAGTCTCAGGAAAAAAAAGAGATCCATAGTCTTAAATTATAAAGTAAGAGATTTGTATGCTTGCTAGGGACATTATCCTTATGAAACACACTATGGGTGATGCAAATAATTAACAGTGTTATTATTCTGAAGGTGATTTCTATGGTAACTCAGAACATCAATTCTGTGCACATTATTAATTCAAAAGATAATATTTCATGCCACAAACTCATAGCTTATAAAAATTACAATATTCATTAAACAATTCAGTTACCTCTGCTGTTTAATTGTAGCTAAGTTTCCATGAAGAATTGATGTTCGTTATATTCTTGCTAATGATTTCTCACTTGCACTTCATTCTCCTAGCTCCTACTCATGAGAAACCCCTTCCCACTATGAATATATAATTCACAGATATTTTGTTTGATGGGACTGGTCTGTGGGAAATGACTTTCTCACCTTTCAGAATCAATAGCCTTTTAATATGTCAGGAAAGCAATTCACTAAATAACGGTCTATTATCCTGTGGCTACTCAACTACCTATAAGAGGAAGATAATTTATTCCCTATTGATCTGTGAAACAAGCTTTAAGGTTATTGCTAAGTATTATTTACAGAGCAAAATTCTTAAATTTTCCAGTAATTAAATATAGCAGTTGCCCTACGGTTTCAAAGGTAATATTTCAATTTAGAATATACTCCATCCTCTCAAACTCCCTAATCTCCTTCAAACTGCTTTTAAAAAACTTAGAGCAGAATTTTTCATAATCTTTGACCTAGAACAAGTCACCTAACTTCTGCAAATCACTGTGAAATAGTCTTAAAGGTCATTGTATGTTGTTGAGATCATTCATGTGAAAGCCATCACATATAGGTTACCAGTAAATATTTCTTGGGATAACAGACTGTGGGACTTGTTCTATGACTACAGACAGATGTTCCTGCATTGAAGCCATGGCTTTCTATTGCCCAATTTAGTCAAAGAGATTTCCAAATTTCACATGAAGCACCAAACGTAATTTGGTTCTAGAAGAATCATCTGAAGTTGCTCCTTAGGTATTGAGGAACATCTTCCACCTCCACACAATTCCCCTTCAAGAGCACACATAAAAGCCTACAGTTAGCTAATGAATGAGAAAAACTAAAGGCAACAGACAATGAAATTATTTAATGGACAATGTTCTCCTTGCAGACATTTTTGATTACTTTCCTCGGTGTATCCTCCCCTCAAAGCCTAACATGCTCCTCTTTTCCATTATTTCTTATCTTTCTGCCTGAACCTATTCTATTTCATTTTTCTTTTATATCCATTCCTGGTGCTCTGATATTGTCATAGTTCATAATAAATATTATATATCCCTCCACCCATTCTGAAGATATTTGTCCAGCTACTCTGAGCAAATTTGGGTCCTGCCCTACAAAAGTCACCAGTCAGAGGGAAGAACTTGTGAATAAAGAATTTAATAGAATCCAGACTGGGGCAGGAAGAGCACACAGGACTATGGTGATGGCACATGGGTGAAATGGCGGTGGGAAGTCCACAGGGATTGCAAACTGAGATGAAAAAATGTACAAAATAAAGAGTGATATAAAATATATGTGTGTGTATATAATTAAATAAATAGATATTTATATATGTGCATATGAATTGTATAGCAATACAATACAGAGCTCAGCATGCCAGTACCACTTCTAATCAAAATGAATTTACTCCATCCACAAACTGAATTAAGCTTAATAAACTGACTGCTTGCCAACTTCATAGTTAATCATGCAGGCTCTCAGCCCTCTTTTCTAGGTTAGCTCAGCTCTCCTTGATTCCCTCCTCTGTTCACCCAGAACCTGTTACACTTGACTTGGTAGAGCCTGAGCCTGTCTTAGCTTTAATCACCAACTATGGAACACTCTGTGTGTGTTCAGGGACTGTTCATGAGTGGTTAAGGTTTAGCATTCTCCTCTTGATTTTTCTCACAGCTGTCTCACCCACATAACCCTTCCTCTAGGGTAGAAGTTCTCAAAGAGTGATTCACAAATATTTAGGGTACCAGATTCTTCCAGGAGTAACAAGATCAAAACTACTTTCATAATAATAATTAGGCACTTTCCATTGTATGGAAATTTGCTACACAAACAATGGTGGATAAAATTGCTGAAGCTTATGCAAGGGTACCAGCTAATAGTAGTTTGAATGTTAAAATCTGAATTGCAGTATTTTTTAAAAGCTAGTTTCATTAAAGTATTTATTAATTCAATTATTAACTGCATTAATTCTCAATCCTAAATACACATCTTTTTAATATTCTGTATAATAAAAATAAGTAAATATAGGGTCCTCCTTGGTAACACAAGTTTAAAGCACAGCATTGCAAAGCCACAGTCATTTCAGCAAGAGTTCGATCCCAGCCAGGAAGGTGACCCACGTGGTGCCACAGAACTCTCTTGTCTGACACGCCTCCTGATCCCCTCAGCAGTGTATTTCATCAATTGGCCTGTTCTGCTCCCCACTCTGTCTCTGATGAATCCTCTCACTGCCCTTGCACCTCCGGCCTATACCCCCGTTTTGTATGCTTACATAAATAAATCCTTAAAAAAAAAAAAAAGAAGTATATATAAAAGGATCAATTTTATAATGGAGGATAGAATTGGACTTTGGACTTTTAATGGTGAACTTAATGTAGTATATATGGATGTTAATTTTTAACAATGGACACCTGAAACAATTAAAATATTGTAATCATTAAATTAATATTAAATTATATATATACATAAAGTATATATATTTACATTTTTTAACTTTATTTAAAGTTTTTAATTATTTTCATTACTTTGTATTTTTCAGTATATTCATGGCTCAAAACATAAAATTAAATCTACTTTCATAAAATTAAGTTCAGTTCTAGTAAAAATTTAACATTCAAAGTATTATGCTGGTCTCTACAAGACTTCAGTGCAAAATAGACACTGCCTGATATTTTACATTTAGTTTGTGTCTTTATTACCATATTTCTTTTAATACTCTCATTGTTGCTTGTGTTACTGAATATCACTTATGAATGTTCATGATTAAGTATTAGTATTACCATAAATTTTAATTTTCAAAATGCCATTATTTATTATACTGTTCTTAAATAACTTGCTAAAATGGTTGTTTTGTAGATTAAAAACTACTTCCACTTCCTAAGTAAATGAGATAAGTGTCATTCATTACCATATAAGATAGCAAAATCTTAAGGGTTAATCATCTTTGAAAATTTCTATAGTATAGATCATATATGAGATTATTTTGCCCAGCTATTCAATCAAGAGTAATGCCACTCACAGAAACCAGACTAAATGTCAGCAGACACTTTCTTTTCAATTGTATAAAAATTGTATATATATATGTATATATATATACATATGTATATGTGTGTGTGTATACATATATATATACACACACAGAGAGACATAATTTATATGTGTGTATGGTGTGTGTGTGTATACTGTTGTATTCCAAAGTGTGGCAATTTTCTCAAAGAAAAATGTGTGCAATCATTTTAATTTTAAGCTGAACTATAACAGTTTTTTTTTTTTTTTCATGGAATACCATCTTTACTAAAAGAAAGATTTCAAGCCAACTTTAAGTACTCAGAGTTGGGTATTTGAGAGAGTCATATTTTTCCTAATATGAATCAACTGAGTTTGTCACTTTTAGGAAAATAACTGAGAGCATTTGCTGCCAGTGTAAAATCTGTGCTCTCAAGTGCAAACTAAAAATGTTAGAACTTTCCACTATTAAAATGTTTATAATCAGGTCATTAGTATTGTTAACAAATGTAAGTTTTGACATTGTATATTGAAACACATTGACACTTAGATGATCTACATATCTCTGTGAACCAATATTTTCTTTGTTATCAGTGCATATACAGATAGAAAAGCTTAGATGGATTCAAGTGCCATTCAGAGAGCTATACCAAAGGATTTTTTTTTTATTAAAAAGTTTATTTTTACATCATTTTTCACATTTTTTTTTTCATCTCAATTGTAATCCCCACGGGTTTCCCATCACCAAATCACCCCTGTGCCACCACCATAGTCCCGTGCATTTCCCTCCCTTCCCCCCCCCCTTTTTTATCCCATTCCCCACTCCACCCCCACATAATGTCTCTGGTCTATGGTTGTTCATTATTTTTGTTATTTTCTCGCCTGGTCCATTATACTCCTGCTATGAGTGAAACCATCCGGTATTTTTCTTTCTCTTTCTGGCTTATCTCACTAAGCATGATCTTTTCCAGCTCCATCCAAGTTGCTGCAAAAGACATGTGTTTCTCTTTTTTGGTTGCTGAGTAATATTCCATTGTATATATGTACCACATATACCAAAGGATTTTAATGTTACAAAGTACGAGAACTTTACTGGTAAGTTTTCAGGTCTGCAAGTAACTGTGTTAATTGTTTCACAACCTATACATACAATGTGCAGGTACAAATGTACATGTACAATCCTACCTACAAAACTATTAAGTATACAACTTAAGCATATGTAATTTTCATTTGTCAATTATACCATAATAAATTGAGGAATGGAAGGAGTTGGCACTTGTTCAATTTGTTGTAGTATTAAAGAGGAATTTACACAATTATCAGCAAAGTTACTAACCTATTCTCCACTCCAACTATACAGGAGTCTGAGACTGAGTTTTCATTCATGTACTTCAATAATTACATGAAAGCAGATTAACACAGAAGCATATATGAGATTCCAGCTGCCTTTCCATAAAGCCAGACATTAAAGAAAAACAGAAAGAGTAAGACAGTACTTCTTACTGAATTTTTTTTCATTTTTTCAATTGCATTTAATTTTTTAATGTTACAATTATTTATTTTCATATAATGATCACTGTCAATTTGTTTTAAAGCTTTATTTATGCATTCAGAACTAGGACACAGGCCAGAGGCTCAGGGGCTGTGAGAGGCTTCACCAGAGAGAGTGGGGAGCAGAACAGGCCGACTGATGAAGTACACTGCTGAGGGGAGCAGCGGGCGGGCCAGGAGCACTCTGCTGCACCATGTGGGTCACCTCCGGGGTGGGGTTCAAACTCATGCTGAAGTGGCTTTAGCTTCTTAATGCTGTGCTTTAACCCAGTGTGCCACCAGGGAAGGTGGGATCATTGTCACTTTTAAGTGAATTTACTAGAAATATGTTTTAAACCTTCTCACATTTAACTCCTGTGTAATATAAAGAGATAGAACTCACATAAACAAAAGCTGAGAAGAACCACCAGTAGCTTCCCAATGTGACTCAGGCGTTGCAAGTGGCACTGCCCCTGCCTATCTTCCATTGTCCAAGTGTGACACACTGCCACAGTCACTTGCAAGTCCATCAACAATTTGGGAACCTTGATAATTTTTTAAGAATAGAAAGGGCTCTTGGACCAGGAAGAATGACCCTGCACTGAAATGGCTGCTGCCAGCTTGCAGTGCTTTATCCTAATCCATTGCACCACCAGGGAGGGCCCATCCAGAGACATTTTTTAGTGGCATCTACTATGCTCATAATATATTAATGGAAGGTGACATACTGAATGTTATACATACTATAAGCTTAAATTCACTAGAATAAATATCTATAATTATATTTTTACAAATAGTTATCTTTGGATAAATGTATTGGTGATGATTGATTTTTTCTTTATATTTTTCTGTGCACAATCAAATGTTTCTATTGTTTGATATCTCACTGATTGTTCTAATGACAAGATTTTAAAATGAGCTATCATTTTCAATCTACAGCTTATTATGTGTGAAGCAAACAAAACAAAAATCCAGCTTTGTAGAAGATACAAAAAAGAAGTCCAGCCAGGGCCCTCCTTGGTGGCACAGAGGGTTAAAGCTCAGCATTCGAAGCTAAGCCAAGCGTGGCCACTTCAGTGCAAGTTCAACCCCTGCCTGGGAGATAATCCACATGGTGAGCAGGCCTCTCCTGTCTTGCCTGCTGCTCCCCTCAGCAGTGTACTTTTTTGACCTGCCTGTTCTGCTCCCCACTGTCTCTGGTAAATCCTCTCACTTCCCCTGCACCCCTGTCCTGTACCCATTCTGTATGCATAATAAATAAAATATTTTTTAAAAAAAGAAAGGAAGTCCAGCTTCTTACTATTAAGACCACTAAAGTATAAGTATATTCTGATTGTTTTAGTCTCTAAACTCTAAATACCAGAATTCAAAGTAGTTTCTTGATCAAGCTGTGGAAGTAAGGGCATTGTGGCAGAGTGATTATTTTTAAGTATCCATTTTCTGGACACACAGATGTCAAGCCAGAGCCTACATTTTATTTCCCAGCCGCTAATAGGTGGGTGTGGCCTTAGAAGTGGGTGTGGCCATGTGAACACTGGGGAACAGAAATCAGGCGTAACAGTACCACTAGGAGCATCTTTACCTATCAGTAATTGCCTTTCTTTCCCATTTGTCACTGGTTGGAAAAAGGCAACCAACTGAAGAAACCTACTTGGGATGATATCTGAGATAACATCTACTTGAGCCACAGTCAGGAGGCAGAACAAGACAGACCAGTGATGTCATGCCTCCTGGTTCAGCCTGTGCTGTCTGAGTAGGTCTGGTCTGTTATGTGAGTGAGAAATAAACTTCCAGATAATTGAACAACCCTTTCATGTAGCTCTTAGTTACAGTTTGATGTGTAGCAAAACTAATGCACATTTGAGACAATTTCTGGATAGCTATTACTCTATATCTGATTTTCTGAATCTCTAGCACTAATTCATCACCAAGAAGTAAAATCAATGACCATTATAGCCCTGTCTCAAAGTGCTGAGATATTATGAGTTCAGATATTCTTCCCTGAGTTTGAGAATGTCAAGGAGGCACAAACTTTATCATAGATAGATACCTTTCCAACAGGTACTTCTAGATTGCCCCCCTTCCTTGGTATCTTTTTGCCAGCCAATTTTTCAAATGCTCCAAAGAAAGTGAAACATGGGTGAGAAATAGCTAGTGAATCTTGAAAGTATATTGTGATAGAGATACCCATATATTTTTAAAGATTTTATTTATTTATGCATACAGAAATGGGGTACAGGCCAGAGGTGCAAGGGCATGAGAGGATTCACCAGAAACAGTGGGGAGCAGAACAGGCAGGTCGACGAAGTACACTGCTGAGGGGTGCTGTGGGCAAGACAAGAGAAGTCTGCTCACCATGTGGGTGAAGATCAAAACTCTCACTGAAGCAGCCAAGGCTTGATTTAGCTTCGCAGTGCAGAGCTCCAACCTGCTGCACCACTAGAGAGGGCCTGAGATATCCATATATTTTTTTTCCATTTCTAAAACTTCAAATTTAAGGATTTGACTTAAGAATTACTTGGAAATTTTTTATAAATGGGTAATCAAAAATTTGTATGTTGGGGCCTCCCCAGTGGCCTCGGTGTTAAGTCTCAGCACTATCTTCACTATAACCTGAGTTTAATACCCGGTCGGGGGGGGGGGGTGACCCACATGGCACAGCAGACCTCTCCTATCTTGTCTGCTGTTCCCCTCAGCAGCGTATTTCAGTCAATCTGCCAATTCTGTTCCCCACTCTGTCTCTGGTGAATCCTCTCACCCACACCACCTCCTACACCTCTGGCCTGTACCCTAGTTTTTCTACACATAAATAAAATAAATATTAAAAAAAAGTAAGTCAAGAAAAAAGAATAAAATTATTTCACTTTTCAATACTGCTGTGAAAAATAACATGTGTCCATTTAGATAAGAAAGAGTTGGGATACATAAAAAAATGGGAGGTTTTTGGTTACAGGGATGATATCTGGCTGACGTTGTTTTCTCTTAAGAATTGCCTATTGTATGGGACCCTCCCTGGTGGCTCAACAGGTTAGGACTCAGCACTGCAAGCTAGGTGAAGCCACTTCAATGTTTTTGATCCCTACCCCAGAGGTGAACCACATGGCGCAGCAGACCTCTCCTGTCTCGTCTGCTGCTCCCCTCAGCAGTATACATCTTTGATTTGCCTATTTTGATCACCACTCTGACTATGGTGAATCCTCTCATCACCCCTGCACCTCTAACCTCTAAGCCCTAGTTCTGTATGCATAAATAAGTCTTTAAAAAATTGTCCATTGTTGTTACTTTGGTACTATTCCATAGGGAACATATATGCTTACTGATCAGAAAAAGTCTTTAGTGGCACATTAGCACCATTCTCAATTTCTCTAACTTGCAATCAATATACAAAGGGTTAAGAACCCTTCTGTAATTTTTTTCTCCATGTTCAAACAACACATATCTAGAGTAACAATTTAGAGAAGATTTATTGCTGCTATTTTCTTACAGAAATAAAGAAAGGTGTTATGGCAAATACATTACCCTAAAATGTGTGTTTCTTGCTCAACAACATATCCTTAATATTTATTCAAGTCATTTTTTAATATCAGTGTAATATTGTATTCACTATTTTATAACAAAAATCAAATAAACATCATTGCCCTCCAATTACACTTTTCCCTCTGACCTGACCACTGCATCTTGAATGAAGCATTACAGAGTATGCACAGCCCTCATGAAGGGCTCAGGGGATTTACAGCAATCACATCAATAGCTCTGAGATAGCTGGAAGATCTGTGTAAACAAGGAGAAATACTGAACCCGGACATTGTAGGATTAAGGCTAGCTTTCTTCTTCCCAGGTCCAGGATAGATGTGTTATTCATACTAATGATCTTCTCTGTGCAATTCTGCAACAATGCAAAATATCTATATCATTTCAAGGGGGAAGGGATAATTTCAGTAGTTTGTTTTTTCCTTCTTCCAGTTTAAAAATCATTCTCAGATGCAGTCTTTCACACCATAAATTTCAAATTCACCTATAGAAATAGGTTATTTGGGCTCTCTCTGGTGGCACAGCATGTTAAAGCACAGCACTAAGAAGCTAAAACCACTTGAGCATGAGATCAATCCCTGCCCACCCTAGAGGTGACCCACATGGCGCAGCAGACCTCTCTTGACCCTCCCGCTGCTCCCCTCAGCAGTGTGCTTCATTGATCTGCCTGTTCTGCTCTCCACTGTCTCTGGTGAGTCCTCTCACCACCCCTGTACCCCTGGACTACACCCCAGTTCTGTGTGCATAAATAAGTAAACCTTTTTTTAAAAAAAAATAGATTTTTAAGAAAAATTGCAAAATGTAATCAATGCCTTTAACCCTAAGACTTGGCAATTGCTGAAGTTTTGTATTTGTTTAATGAAAAGATTCAGAATATCTTCTCTCCCATATTTCCTTTACTGAGTAGTTTTGCCTTTCTACATGACATTATCAGAATTCATCAGTCCTTCAAATTCACCTCATCTGAATATACAAATATTCTCCCTGGATATTTATTTTGCTGGTAAAATATGTCCCTGGATTATAAAGTACATTTTCTCTGTATCGTTCATTTTTCTGAGTTAATTAATTGAATGAATGTGAATATGAAAGCTAAAATAATTAAAAAGTATAATAGCCTTTTTTTCTTATAATTGCATAGTTTATGAACTGAGACACTTTAGGTAAGGTATTTGTGAGTTTACTTTCCCAAAAAAAAAAAAAATGTGAAGAGTGAAAAAGCAAGAGAAATAAGACAGGAGAACATCTATGCCATGCATTTCTAAAGCTAAATGAAGTATAAATTAAGGTTGTCTAAGTGTTTTAAACTAACATACTTTGGAAAGACATTTATCCAAAAATGAAGTAGCAGGAAATGCAAAAGTTTATAGCATACCCATACAGCACAAAATTTGTGTTGTTTGTTTTAATCCTTGGAGAACTCCACATGAAAAAATTCTAAGGTTTCTCTGGCCCATTTGCTATTAAGGTTGATTTTCTGTCAGTCAACCATTATATCTGGGTTTCAATCCTTACTATCTATTAAATGATCTTTTCCTTATCCTTATCAACTGAGGTGTTTTACTCGACAGATAGAGAAATGGAGTATAGCTGAGCATCAGGATATGATAGTGTTAAAGTGCATCTGGACTTTTAATGTCTGAGTTGGACAGGAAGGGCATTTGGAGACCAAGTAGTCACTATTATATGCACCAGTCATCCCCTAATTAAGTTTGAAAGGCCTTTCCAATTAAAGCTTTCTTTCCAATTAAAGCTGTTTCCTCATTCACATAGTGCTGATGGTTTACGTCATCCACACCTACCCATTTGAAAAAATGGAGAAACTTTGAGGACCTAGGAAAGCCTTTTCACATGCTCCTAAGGATTCACATACACTGTCTCTCATATAATTAGAAGAGGTTAACAACCCTTTTAAAACTACTTCCTAGTGTTAGGCTTAGTCACTGCCAGTGTCCAGTGTTAGGGAATGGAAAGTAAAAACAAACTTTGATTTCCACAAATAAAGCTTTTCTGTTCCAGAAATCCTTTATGGAATACAAGTTTCAGATCAAGTTCTACTTGATCTGAAAGAGAGGCAAGAAGAGGATCACAGCCTGCCCTCCACACCTCCTCACCTGACCCCATTCAACCCTTGGTCCTTTAGGTCCTCTGGCTTTGGGTGAGAGGGTGAGCTGAGGACCCTGAGGACAACACTTGGACTCTACCCACCAAAGACCTGGGCCTTGCAGCTGTGGCTAAGCTCGAGCTCCCTCTCCACTTTGTGATATGTTGGCAGCAACTCTCCAAACCCAGATCCATCCAGCCACCCAGGCTCCTGGCCCTATGCTGTCTCTGGTGAAGTATGAGCCAAGCTGCCAGGATTGTGGTGTCTTTGAGCAGCAGGTGTTTGAGGGGGCAGGGGTTTAAGAAGAATGGCTTCCAACTAAATAGCCCAGAGGGCACATGGCAGCTGTAAGAGCCTAAGACAAGCCCTGCCAACTCATTAGACCATGGAGTCATGCAGATCGGAGCTTGGATGACCACTATGTCTCAAATGGATGAGATCTCACATCCTCCTGACAACAGTAGACAAAGGACTTACCTGGCCAACAGGAGCACATTGGTTCACTTGTGCTGGGTAGTCACTCTTTAGTCTACCGGCAGTGATAGCAGAAGAGAGAAATGGTGAAGTTGAAATAGTACTGAAAGAGAGCGAAAGCCTCTGAAGAGTGCTCAAACAGGCTCAAAGATTGCCAAAGGACAGGGTTGGGGGTGGGGAACAAGGGTGGTTCTCACCCTTGTGTATAATTACAAGACCACTCAGGCTCAGGATCCCACAAGAGGTTATTTAACAAACAAAAGATTGGGAAAAGGAAAGATTGTCTAAGGCTACATGTGGCTGTCTGGATCCAGATAGTCTCCACAGTGTCCAGAGTCCCCAGCAAAGGTCAACAAAGGTGAGGTGACCCCACAGTAACCCCCAGCAGTAAGCTATTAGAAAATCACACATCTAGTAAATATCCATTTTTTTTTAAATCATAAGAATGACTTCTGGAAATGATATTTGAAATGAATTTGATAAACTACCTCTCCAAGAGACATCAGCAGTGACACTTGGCCACATTTGCTAAGTGGGGTAGGGGACATGGAACAGAAAACCTTGAGGAGAGAGAGAGAAGGACTTATGCCAGACTGGTCATATTTAAAGGACATTTTCATATTATAACCAATTTTGTGTGTGTGCATTTTACTCCTCACTACTATATATATTGTTGAACAATGTCAAGTGCTTTTTTTGAAGTACCGAGTCTTTCTAGATGTTCTCAAGTGCCTAACATATGTTAAAAGTAGAGATAGTCAAACACATTTTGTAAATATCTTCTCATAAAGATTCATGTGAAATATAATTTTTTGGGAAATGGCCTAACTGCCTCTGAAAAGCATGCACTGGTCAAGGGGGAAAGGGTTAGATGTTTAAAGGTATACAAGGTATGTTTTAAGAAAACAGAATAACCCCTAAATATATTTTTCTGTTAGTTCATAAGAAAGGATTTATTGTGGGAATATAATTGTTAACATTCATGGCTTAGAGAAGATGCTGGATGTTCCTTGGGGAAATGGGGATGACTGGGAAGGAAATGCAGATAAAATGATTCTGGTCCATGAGTCTAGATATATTGAGATTGGCTATTTGATAATGTGTATTTCAGTTAATATGGCTGTATATTAAAAGATAGATAAATCATAGTGCCAAAAGTATTTTTAGAAGCAAAAGTCATAAAGCAATGTCTTTATAAATACCCTTTTGTTAGTTTCTAGAAAGGACTGTATTCTGGGAGTCTTTGTCATCCACTGCTTGAACCTGGATGTGGTTCTAAACTTAGCCATTGCAGTGATGGAAGAGGGATCAAAAGAGTGAAGAGAAGGGCTTTCTGTTAGTGTTTTCATATCTAGAAAATGTTTTTGATTAAACCTTATATCTAGGGATGCATTTTATAAGTATCCATGTTTATTGTGGGCAAAAGTTTCAGTATCAGCAACAGCTAAGCTTTAAAGATGTCCTGAGATGACAAGGTATAATTAAAAGGAGAGCTAGTGAAGTAACTGCCTTGTAAATATCTTTTTGTTATATATTGCAGTGGTCCTATTAAACCATCTCGGAGCAATGTATATTGGGACTTGTTCATTAATTTGGCAACAGAGGCAGAAGGAAATATAAAAGGAGGGGATGTACACAAATATATTTCTATTTGCATTTAATGCTGTCATGATGTGTGTGTTTTCTTGGCTGTGCTATAGGAAAACATCGCTATGAGCTCAATGAACGCATATCCTTGCTAATATTTTAACAGGATAGACTAGATAATAAGTTTCCTCAGAAGCATTAGATTTTTTGTGGTCTGTTGCTTTTTGTCTCATTTTTAATTGAACATTAATGGAATGCAGTATTTTAGTTATAACTCTGCAATATCTTTAGAGGCATGTTGCTTTCTTTCTCTTTTTATGAAATTTTTATTAGTAAGAAAGCAAGATTACTTTTCTCCATCCAGATTAAATCAGTGTAGTGGATTCTTAGTTGTCAAAATACTTGCATAGCTTTGGAACTTTGAAATGATAAATATTCATGTATATGGAACTATAGTTATATGATCTTAAGTACATAAAAGTGGGTTCTTATTTGCGTGGATTTACACACAGGACCTAGAAGGACTCACCAAACTAAAGTGCTTATCATTTTATCTTTTTTTTTTTTTTTGCTTTTTATTCTTTGTTCATTTTTAAAAAATAAACGTTATTTTTTAAATCCTATAAACAAAATAAGCAGAAAAATCACACCTTATTAGAGATCATTTTAGAGAAACTCATCCTCACAACTAATAAGGAAACCTGAGTGTCAGGAAATCCAGCAATCTCCTGGATCAGCGAGTCAGGAATGGACTATGACGCGGCCCTCCATGGCTTTGCATCTTTTCCTGGTCATTGAAAAGGGGTGGGATGATGCTGGAGTGTAAAGGAACACGAAAGAGCACTTCTGTCTTCTCAATAATCAGTTGAAAAATCAGACAGTAGGCATCATCCATCAGCTGAAACTGTAGTATTATCTTCGTTCCCAAGGTCGCGTACAGGATGTGGTTCTACATAATGTCAAAGAGGCCTGCTCAGCCTCGCTTCTCCTGAGCAACAGCAAAGCAGACATGCCCAGTCACGACTGCAGGAAAAGAAAAGGAAATGAATTCCCACGGCTTTCCTGTTTTCAATAGATCAGCTGTAGTCAGTAAGGTTGAAGGATTAAGTGCCAATCAGATGACTCACTCCTTCACTAAGGAAGGTTAAGGGCATGGGGCAGCAGACCAGGAGTGTTTCTCAAGCAGAGGACCCTAGAAACACAAACTGCTTGGGAAGCACATGTGTGTATGAGTCACACCAGATCTAATTCCCAGGGCTGGCACAGTAATGTCAATATAGAAGAAAAGTCGCATCCCGGTGAGGGTTTCCTCATCTCATCAGAACCCACATGATAGGCTGCTTGACTTACAGAAATAAGGAACCTACATCATTCATATGGAAGGAAGGGATGCATATGTATGACTTATATCTGGGATATAGAGATGACTGTTCACACAGTGTTTAAACCCTGAGCTCCCACACCCTAGTGACACTGCTCCCTGAAGGTCCCAAACCTTTCTTCATTCCAGAGGTCAAATCTTTGCCAGAGGAGAGCTCTAGGTAGACACTTGCAGGCAGTGTCTTACTCTGCCAAGTCTCTGCCATAACAATTTGGCATGTTTATGTGTGGTATGTGTTAACGAGTAGGAGATTCTAGTAGAGGTAGAGCGTTTTAGATGATTTTTTTTAAAGATTTATTTATTTGTGCATACAGAATTGGGGTACAGGCCAGAGGCTCAGGGGTGGTGAGAGGCTTCACCAGAGACAGAGTGGGGAGCAGAACAGGCTGACTGAGAAATACACTGCTGAGGGGAGCAGTGGGCGGGTCAGGAGAGGTCGGCCACACCATGTGGTCACTCTGGGGCAGGAGGGAACCGAACTCATGCAGAATTGGCTTTAGCTTTTTAGTGCTGTGCTTTAACCCTCTGTGCCACCAAAGAGGGCCTAGATGATCTTTTTATTTTAAATTATAGAAAATATATAAGTTTTAAATAGCTGCCTCTGTTTTGTTAACATGTTATTTTAGTTAAACCAGCAAAGTGTATTTATAGGAAGCTCCATATTGGGTTTGTAGTAACTCCGTTTTCTTACTTCCTTTGCTCTTGATGCTCTAATGTCTAGGACCCTAGTGGTTCTCTGTGGCTTAACCAATTTCTTTAAAAAGTAAATAGTTACTAGGACACCTTTGAAACAGCCCATCAACTAGGAGCCCACAGTCCAACCAGCATTTTGATTTCATGATCGAGATCCCAAGCCTGCCCATGATCACTCCAAAAAAGTAACTGACAATGAATACGAATACTCTTGGGACCCAGAGGCTGCTGAAATCATTAAAACTTGCCAATCTGAAACCTGTTTAAATTGCTTACCTTGCTTTTCTCATTTGCTTTGCCATTTCTCATCAATAAGCTACAATAAAGTTGCCTATTCTCCCATAGTTTCTCTCTCCCCTCATACCCCAACCCAGGTTGAGAAATTCAAATCACCTGCCACCCTCTCTCCCAACCTGGCATATCTACAACACTTGTCATCCCCACAAACACTTTCACAGCAGGAATTTCGAATTGCTGAGTCCAATGGAAATGATCCTTTGATGCCTATTGTCCCCTTCATACCTACTACCACTCGCCAGTGCTAGTCCTCTATTACTCCAAGTACAAAAAAATTTTGAAATGTATTCTTTTTTTTTAAGATTTAGTTATTTATGCCTACAGAACTGGGGTACAAGTTAGAGGTCCAGCAGCGGTGAGAGGATTCACCAGAGACAGAATGGGGAGAACAGGCAGATTGACAAAGTACACTGCTGAGGGGAGCAGCAGGTGAGACAGGAGAGGTCTGCTGCACCATCTAGACCACCTCACTGGCCAGAGATCGAACTTGTAGGGTATCTGAGGGAATTTAAAGGCACTGTCTTGGCAGGGCTAGTAGAACTTAAAAATTGAAGGGTATAGTGCTCGCTTCGGCAGCACATATACTAAAATTGGAACGATACAGAGAAGATTAGCATGGCCCCTGCGCAAGGATGACACGCAAATTCATGAAGCGTTCCATATTTTT